>NC_140181.1:13089680-13154680 GCF_963971535.1 Notolepis coatsorum
TGAGGTGGTTTCTGTTCTGTTTGGTGGTTTCTGTTCTGTTCGGTGGTTTGTGATTTCCTCAGCAAGAGTTTATAGAAGCGCACACTTTTTGCACAAGTTACACGCACACACACACTTTTTCTGCCTTTTTCTACAATTTACTCCCCAATTTAGTGGTTATGCCAGGATCCCCTGTGTGTCAAGGTCCTGGTCACCTTTTAATCTTTTCTCCCATCCCACAACTTTTATAATTATGCCAATTCCCTCCTGGTGGCTGTGCTGTCCTCTGTTGGTCTGGGGAGGGTGTGTAGACTACATGTCTCCTCTGTGGGTCTGGGGAGGGTGTGTAGACTACATGTCTCCTCTGTGGGTCTGGGGAGGGTGTGTAGACTACCACATGTCTCCTCTGTTTGTCTGGGGAGGGTGTGTAGACTACATGTCTCCTCTGTGGGTCTGGGGAGGGTGTGTAGACTACCACATGTCTCCTCTGTTTGTCTGGGGAGGGTGTGTAGACTACCACATGTCTCCTCTGTCTGTCTGGGGAGGGTGTATATTTCCCCCAGATCCCCTCCCTGCTGAACAGGCTGACCAGTAGGTGTCACTATTGCAATGGCCAGGACTCATACCCCACTGGCTTCCCACCCGCGAACACTGACAATTAAGTTCTTTGGAACGTCTGACCAAGCCGGAGGTACCGCTGCCGGGAATTGAACCCGGGTCATGGCGGTGGTAGGCGAGTGCGCCTCTACACGAGCCAGACGGCCACACAAAGCTTTTCCATTTTCTATCACCGAGTGAATTAATGACCTCAGTGGTCATAGTGACACTAGGGATGTCAATATTAATATATTAACGTGTCATTTCTTTTTTTTCTTTTTTTTATGTCATTAGTAGTTTTGACCATGAATGCTTTGACGTCAGCCGCAGTGAGAACGCTCAGTAAATTCCAGTAAATTCCAGTGAACTTTGACCTGCAGACCAGGATAATGAACGCGTAAAACGCGTAACAGCGGGGAGATAGGTCGGCTCCGAGGCCGGCTGTATATCTGAGCACAATTGCGTCAGATTGTCTGTGCTGCCACAGATATGACAGCTTTTGTCTTGTAGACGTCAACGAGGGCTGCACTGTGTCCCACACACACTCACACACACACACACACACACACACACACACACACACAGACCGCAAATAAGAACGAACGCTTATAAAAACGATTTAATAGGCTAAACTTCGTTTTAAATTCTTTGATTTACACTGATTTATTGTATTCGATTTTTGTCGACATAATGCTACGTGGCCCGACTAGATCCGTGACTCCGTTGAGATACAAATGAATTATCTATAAAAGTGACTATCTTTGGAATCCACTCGCTACCGGGGAAACATAGGGGGAACATAGGACCCGGGGAACATAGAACCCTTTGCGGCTACCGGGGAACATAGGACCCGGGGAACATAGGACCCGGGGAACATAGAACCCGGGGAACATAGAACCCTTTATAAAAAAAAAAAAGCGGGGAACATAGAACCCGGGGAACATAGAACCCGGGGAACATAGGGATGACCCCCTGGCTAACTAGCTATGCTGGCTAACTAGCTATGCTTGCTAACTAGCTATGCTTGCAGCAGGAGTGTTAACAGAGATCGTCCAAGGAGCCGTTGTATTGTTACAAAATGGATCATATATCATGCCAGTTAGGGTACCTTGTGTTTACTTTTACTTCAATTCTTTATTGCCCATATTCATTGTAACGGATATTTTTCTCATATTTTTATATTCAGAGTTAACTTTATTATCTATATATTTATTTATGTCTTTCTAGTACTATTACCCTGCCCATACCTGTACCCCCCCTCCCCCATGCTGCTATGATGCCCGAATTTTCCCCAAGGGGATCAATAAAGGAATATCTCATCAACGTTATTGAAGACTCCTGTGATAAATAAGTACTTGTGTAATATTTGTAATGTAATTTTTAAAACAATTTCTTTCTTTACGCAAGCCAAAAAAAAGGCAGTGATTGACAGCCCTAAGTGTCACACGTGTACATGTGTACACACACACACACACACACACACACACACACACACACACACACACACACACACACACACACACACACACACACACACACACACACACACACACACACACACACACACACACACACACACACACACACACACACACACACACACACACACAGGTTGCATGTTTGCTCAGTCACAAGTAATGGTGAATGCGAGGAGGAGGAGGAGGAGGAAGCTGAGGAAGACTTCCTGTTGTCTGGATGAGCCCGTCTTCATCCCAGTCGACTTCAGAAGAACCTCCACAGGGTAGTGGTCACTCACAGCCAGGGCCTGCCAACATACACCACAGAAGAAGAACAGGGTAGTGGTCACTCACAGCCAGGGCCTGCCAACATGCACCACAGAAGAAGAACTGGCGTGCGATTTTTGCCAGAGAACTGTTTTTTTTTTTAAGCCAGGCGACCGACAGAATTGTATCGCTTCCATTGTTATGATTATGAATGAGAGACCACACACAGCAGGAGATTTTTCGAGCGACGATCGCTCAGCAACTTCTGTCGCCTGGCTGAATATCGCCTCAATCCTATTTTTTTTATTTATTTATTTATTTTTTTATTATTATTCAATACATTCATTGATCAATAACCTATTACCATGCTACTTGTGTTAATTATTAATTAACAGGAACAATTTAAATAAATAACGTTAGTTGGAGAAGGGATGTCTCCCCTGATGTCCCGGTAACATTACATCCTTGCCGGTTTGGCTTTACAACATTTCTGATTTACCAGAAATGTGGACTCCATTACTTCATGATGAACTCCAACCGTTCGCTACACACCGATCAATATTGCCACCTCTCTCACAAACAGTTTGCACGAATATACTCGTTATTAATGCTGCTGTCATAGTAGGCTATCGTAGATCTCTGAGGCCATCTTCAGGCCAATCGGTGGTAGTGAACGTATAGCATACTATATTACCTGAACGGTCGTGTGTGGTGTGGGGTGCTAAGCGAGGTTGTGTGGGGTGTGGGGTGTGGGGTGCTAAGCGAGGTAGTGTGGGGTGCTAAGCGAGGTTGTGTGTGGTGTGGGGTGCTAAGCGAGGTTGTGTGTGGTGTGGGGTGCTAAGCGAGGTTGTGTGTGGTGTGGGGTGCTAAGCGAGGTAGTGTGTGGGGTGGGGTGCTAAGCGAGGTCGTGTGTGGTGTGGGGTGCTAAGCGAGGTTGTGTGTGGGGTGGGGTGCTAAGCGAGGTCGTGTGTGGTGTGGGGTGCTAAGCGAGGTCGTGTGTGGTGTGGGGTGCTAAGCGAGGTTGTGTGTGGGGTGGGGTGCTAAGCGAGGTTGTGTGTGGGGTGGGGTGCTAAGCGAGGTCGTGTGTTGGGGTGGGGTGCTAAGCGAGGTTGTGTGTGGGGTGCTAAGCGAGGTCGTGTGGGGTGGGGTGCTAAGCGAGGTCGTGTGTGGGGTGGGGTGCTAAGCGAGGTTGTGTGGGGTGCTAAGCGATTGCCGTTGAGCGACAGCTGATCGCATCGCCTCTCTCTCTCTCTCTCTCTCTCTCTCTCTCTCTCTCTCTCTCTCTCTCTCTCTCTCACCTGTTCCTCTGTCAGGTGGTATACTTGTTGGAAGTTGAAGGGTTTTGCAGACAGAGGAACGATGGCTCTGGCAAACGACTCTCCGTGCACAACGATCCTACGACACACAACATGGACACAGTTAGTATGGGTTCTATCCCCCATGGGCAGTGGGTGACAGTATTAGTGCTAGTTCTAACTCTTAGAAGAGACAGGAGAAGCTTCTATAAGTTATACCTTGTGTCTCTGATTTCAGTAATTTTCATTATTAACCCTTTCACTACCACACTACAGAAGGTTAACCTTTCACTACCACGTGTAGTGGGCAAGGCGCTCGCCATCAACGCTGGAGACGCTGGGTTCGAATCCAGCTCTCTGCGTTGCTATCAGCTTGGCTGGTCGTTCATACTAACACAATTGGCAGTGTTAGGGGTGGGAAAGCTGATGGGTGGTTCCTGGGCGTTGTGGACAGCGACCCCTACAGTTTGGTCGGGGCGCCTGCACAGCGAGGGTAGGATCTGGAGGGAGGTAGTGTGACCTTCCACACGTTACACTCTCCCGGTGAGAATCTGCGCTGCCAGGCTGGTTGCCGGCTGGCTGCACATGCGTCGGAGGAAAGCATGTGACAGTCTCTGGCCTCCCGGACCAACAGTAGGGGGAGTGCGCAACAACCAGGAAGAGGGTTGGGAATTGGCATAACGACTAACAGTGGGATGGGAGAAAAATCGGAAAAAAGGAGGGGGAAAAAGATAATAATAAAAAAAAAGAAAAAAACTTTCACTACCACATTATAGACGGTTAACCCTTTTACTACCACACTACAGAAGGTTAACCTTTCACTACCACACTACAGAAGGTTAGGGTTAGGGTAGGGGGTGTTACCGGTCGTAGGCGCAGGACGTGGACTCTCGGACCGTGGTGTCGGTCTTGTCTTTGATCAGCCAGAAGAACTTTGTGTTCGTGATCAAACGGACAAACTGTCTGTTCTTCTTGGCCAGGTAGCCACAGTCTGCATTAAAGTCTCCCAGGAACATCACTTTCTGCAGAGAAACAGTCAACATTTCAGATGGTTCTGTCTAGTTTTCTGTACAGACATATCTCTCACACAGAAAAACATACATGTGTGTGCACACACACACACACACACACACAGACACTAACAATTGTGTGTATTGCGCCGTACTGTATTGTACCCATTCTGCAATCTGTTAATAACATTTTCAATCAATCAATCAATCAATCAATCAATCAATCAATCAATCAATCAATCAATCAATCAATCAATCAATCAATCAATTAATCACAGACACACACACCTCACCTGTACACAAACACGCACACACACACACACACACCTCACCTGTACACACACACACACACACACACAAAGAGGCATATATGCACACACTCACGATTACTCAGTACCTCAGTACCTAAAATGACAATACATTTTAATCTAATCTAAAAAAGAAAATAATAATAATAATAAATAAAGGCTGAAACCTGCTCCACAGTACATCCAAAAAGTAGGCTTCAGCCTTTATTTCAGTAGGTTTCTCCATAGGTCTATGAGTCTTTACCTCAGTAGGTTCATCATCTTTACCTCAGTAGGTCTATGAGTCTTTACCTCAGTAGGTTCATCATCTTTACCTCAGTAGGTCTATCATCTTTACCTCAGTAGATCTATCATCTTTACCTCAGTAGGTCTATCATCTTTACCTCAGTAGGTCTATGAGTCTTTACCTCAGTAGGTTCATCATCTTTACCTCAGTAGGTCTATCATCTTTACCTCAGTAGGTCTATCATCTTTACCTCAGTAGGTCTATCATCTTTACCTCAGTAGGTATATGAGTCTTTACCTCAGTAGGTTCATCATCTTTACCTCAGTAGGTCTATCATCTTTACCTCAGTAGGTCTATCATCTTTACCTCAGTAGGTTCATCATCTTTACCTCAGTAGGTCTATCATCTTTACCTCAGTAGGTCTATCATCTTTACCTCAGTAGGTCTATCATCTTTACCTCAGTAGATCTATCATCTTTACCTCAGTAGGTCTATCATCTTTACCTCAGTAGATCCACCATCTTTACCTCAGTAGGTCTATCATCTTTACCTCAGTAGGTCTATCATCTTTACCTCAGTAGATCTATCATCTTTACCTCAGTAGGTCTATGAGTCTTTACCTCAGTAGGTTCATCATCTTTACCTCAGTAGGTCTATCATCTTTACCTCAGTAGGTTCATCATCTTTACCTCAGTAGGTCTATCATCTTTACCTCAGTAGGTCTATCATCTTTACCTCAGTAGGTCTATCATCTTTACCTCAGTAGATCTATCATCTTTACCTCAGTAGGTCTATCATCTTTACCTCAGTAGATCCACCATCTTTACCTCAGTAGGTCTATCATCTTCACCTCAGTAGGTCTATCACCTTTACCTCAGTAGGTCTATCATCTTTACCTCAGTAAGTCTATCATATTTACCTCAGTAGGTCTATCAGTCTTTACCTCAGTCGGTCTATCATCTTTACCTCAGTAGGTCTATCATCTTTACCTCAGTAGGTCTATGAGTCTTTACCTCAGTAGGTCTATCATATTTACCTCAGTAGGTCTATCAGTCTTTACCTCAGTAGGTCTATCATCTTTACCTCAGTAGGTCTATGAGTCTTTACCTCAGTAGGTCTATCAGTCTTTACCTCAGTAGGTCTATCATATTTACCTCAGTAGGTCTATCAGTCTTTACCTCAGTAGGTCTATCATATTTACCTCAGTAGGTCTATCAGTCTTTACCTCAGTAGGTCTATCATCTTTACCTCAGTAGGTCTATCATCTTTACCTCAGTAGGTCTATGAGTCTTTACCTCAGTAGGTCTATCAGTCTTTACCTCAGTAGGTCTATCATATTTACCTCAGTAGATCTATCAGTCTATACCTCAGTAGGTCTATCATCTTTACCTCAGTAGGTCTATCATCTTTACCTCAGTAGATCTATCATCTTTACCTCAGTAGCTCTATCATCTTTACCTCAGTAGGTCTATCATCTTTACCTCAGTAGGTCTATCATCTTTACCTCAGTAGGTCTATCATCTTTACCTCAGTAGATCCATCATCTTTACCTCAGTAGGTCTATCATCTTTACCTCAGTAGGTCTATCATCTTTACCTCAGTAGGTCTATCATCTTTACCTCAGTAGGTCTATCATCTTTACCTCAGTAGATCCATCATCTTTACCTCAGTAGGTCTACCATCTTTACCTCAGTAGGTCCATCATCTTTACCTCAGTAGGTCTATCATCTTTACCTCAGTAGGTCTATCATCTTTACCTCAGTAGGTCTATCATCTTTACCTCAGTAGATCCATCATCTTTACCTCAGTAGGTCTACCATCTTTACCTCAGTAGGTCTATCATCTTTACCTCAGTAGATCTATCATCTTTACCTCAGTAGGTCTATCATCTTTACCTCAGTAGATCTATCATCTTTACCTCAGTAGGTCTATCATCTTTACCTCAGTAGGTCTATCATCTTTACCTCAGTAGGTCTATCATCTTTACCTCAGTAGGTCTATCATCTTTACCTCAGTAGGTCTATCATCTTTACCTCAGTAGGTCTATCATCTTTACCTCAGTAGATCCACCATCTTTACCTCAGTAGATCCACCATCTTTACCTCAGTAGATCCACCATCTTTACCTCAGTAGGTCTATCATCTTTACCTCAGTAGATCCATCATCTTTACCTCAGTAGGTCTATCATCTTTACCTCAGTAGGTCTATCATCTTTACCTCAGTAGGTCCATCATCTTCACCTCAGTAGGTCTATCATCTTTACGTCAGTAGATCCATCATCTTTACCTCAGTAGGTCCATCATCTTTACCTCAGTAGGTCTATCATCTTTACCTCAGTAGATCCATCATCTTTACATCAGTAGATCCATCATCTTCACCTCAGTAGGTCTATCATCTTTACCTCAGTAGGTCCATCATCTTTACCTCAGTAGGTCTATCATCTTTACCTCAGTAGGTCCATCATCTTCACCTCAGTAGGTCTATCATCTTCACCTCAGTAGGTCTATCATCTTTACCTCAGTAGGTCTATCATCTTTACCTCAGTAGGTCTATCATCTTTACCTCAGTAGGTCTATCATCTTTACCTCAGTAGGTCCATCATCTTTACCTCAGTAGATCCACCATCTTTACCTCAGTAGATCCATCATCTTTACCTCAGTAGGTCTATCATCTTTACCTCAGTAGGTCTATCATCTTTACCTCAGTAGGTCTATCATCTTTACCTCAGTAGGTCTATCATCTTTACCTCAGTAGGTCTATCATCTTTATCTCAGTAGGTCTATCATCTTTACCTCAGTAGATCCATCATCTTTACCTCAGTAGGTCTATCATCTTTACCTCAGTAGGTCTATCATCTTTACCTCAGTAGGTCTATCATCTTTACCTCAGTAGGTATATCATCTTCACCTCAGTAGGTCTATCATCTTTACCTCAGTAGGTCTATCATCTTTACCTCAGTAGGTCCATCATCTTTACCTCAGTAGGTCTATCATCTTTACCTCAGTAGGTCTATCATCTTTACCTCAGTAGGTCTATCATCTTTACCTCAGTAGGTCTATCATCTTTACCTCAGTAGGTCTATCATCTTTATCTCAGTAGGTCTATCATCTTCACCTCAGTAGGTCTATCATCTTTACCTCAGTAGGTCTATCATCTTCACCTCAGTAGGTCTATCATCTTTACCTCAGTAGGTCTATCATCTTTACCTCAGTAGGTCTATCATCTTCACCTCAGTAAATCTATCATCTTCACCTCAGTAGGTCTATCATCTTTACTTCAGTAGGTCTATCATCTTTACCTCAGTAGGTCTATCATCTTTACCTCAGTAGGTCTATCATCTTTACCTCAGTAGATCCATCATCTTCACCTCAGTAGGTCTATCATCTTTACCTCAGTAGGTCTATCATCTTTACCTCAGTAGGTCTACCATCTTTACCTCAGTAGGTCTATCATCTTTACCTCAGTAGATCCATCATCTTTACCTCAGTAGGTCTATCATCTTTACCTCAGTAGGTCCATCATCTTTACCTCAGTAGGTCTATCATCTTTACCTCAGTAGGTCTATCGTCTTTACCTCAGTAGGTCTATCATCTTTACCTCAGTAGGTCCATCATCTTTACCTCAGTAGGTCTATCATCTTTACCTCAGTAGATCCATCATCTTTACCTCAGTAGGTCTATCATCTTTACCTCAGTAGGTCCATCATCTTTACCTCAGTAGGTCTATCATCTTTACCTCAGTAGGTCCATCATCTTTACCTCAGTAGGTCTATCATCTTTACCTCAGTAGATCCATCATCTTTACCTCAGTAGATCCATCATCTTTACCTCAGTAGATCCATCATCTTTACCTCAGTAGGTCTATCATCTTTACCTCAGTAGGTCTATCATCTTTACCTCAGTAGGTCTATCATCTTTACCTCAGTAGGTCTATCATCTTTACCTCAGTAGATCCATCATCTTTACCTCAGTAGGTCTATCATCTTTACCTCAGTAGATCCATCATATTTACCTCAGTAGATCCATCATCTTTACCTCAGTAGATCCATCATCTTTACCTCAGTAGGTCTATCATCTTTACCTCAGTAGGTCTATCATCTTTACCTCAGTAGGTCTATCATCTTTACCTCAGTAGGTCTATCATCTTCACCTCAGTAGGTCTATCATCTTTACCTCAGTAGGTCTATCATCTTCACCTCAGTAGGTCTATCATCTTCACCTCAGTAGGTCTATCATCTTTACCTCAGTAGATCTATCATCTTTACCTCAGTAGGTCTATCATCTTTACCTCAGTAGGTCTATCATCTTTACCTCAGTAGGTCTATCATCTTCACCTCAGTAGGTCTATCATCTTTACCTCAGTAGGTCTATCATCTTTACCTCAGTAGGTCTATCATCTTTACCTCAGTAGATCTATCATCTTTACCTCAGTAGGTCTATCATCTTTACCTCAGTAGGTCTATCATCTTTACCTCAGTAGGTCTATCATCTTTACCTCAGTAGGTCTATCATCTTTACCTCAGTAGGTCTATCATCTTTACCTCAGTAGGTCTATCATCGTTACCTCAGTAGATCTATCATCTTTACCTCAGTAGGTCCATCATCTTCACATCAGTAGGTCTATCATATTTACCTCAGTAGGTCTATCATCTTCACCTCAGTAGGTCTATCATCTTTACCTCAGTAGGTCTATCATCTTTACCTCAGTAGGTCCACCATCTTTACCTCAGTAGGTCTATCATCGTTACCTCAGTAGGTCTACCATCTTTACCTCAGTAGGTCTATCATCTTTACCTCAGTAGGTCTATCATCTTTACCTCAGTAGGTCCATCATCTTCACCTCAGTAGGTCTATCATCTTTACCTCAGTAGGTCTATCATCTTCACCTCAGTAGGTCTATCATCTTTACCTCAGTAGGTCTATCATCGTTACCTCAGTAGGTCTATCATCTTTACCTCAGTAGGTCTATCATCTTTACCTCAGTAGGTCCATCATCTTCACCTCAGTAGGTCTATCATCTTTACCTCAGTAGGTCTATCATCTTCACCTCAGTAGGTCTATCATCTTTACCTCAGTAGATCCACCATCTTTACCTCAGTAGATCCACCATCTTTACCTCAGTAGGTCTATCATCTTTACCTCAGTAGATCCACCATCTTTACCTCAGTAGGTCTATCATCTTTACCTCAGTAGATCCACCATCTTTACCTCAATAGATCCACCATCTTTACCTCAGTAGGTCTATCATATTTACCTCAGTAGGTCTATCATCTTTACCTCAGTAGGACTACCATCTTTACCTCAGTAGGTCTATCATCTTCACCTCAGTAGGTCTATCATCTTTACCTCAGTAGATCCACCATCTTCACCTCAGTAGGTCTATAATCTTTACCTCAGTAGATCCACCATCTTTACCTCAGTAGGTCTATCATCTTTACCTCAGTAGATCTATCATATTTACCTCAGTAGGTCCACCATCTTTACCTCAGTAGGTCTATCATCTTTACCTCAGTAGGTCTATCATCTTTACCTCAGTAGGTCTATCATCTTTACCTCAGTAGGTCTATCATCTTTACCTCAGTAGATCTATCATCTTTACCTCAGTAGGTCCACCATCTTTACCTCAGTAGGTCTATCATCTTTACCTCAGTAGGTCTATCATCTTTACCTCAGTAGGTCTATCATCTTTACCTCAGTAGGTCTATCATCTTTACCTCAGTAGGTCCACCATCTTTACCTCAGTAGGTCTATCATCTTTACCTCAGTAGGTCCATCATCTTCACCTCAGTAGGTCTATCATCTTTACCTCAGTAGGTCTATCATCTTCACCTCAGTAGGTCTATCATCTTTACCTCAGTAGGTCTATCATCGTTACCTCAGTAGGTCTATCATCTTTACCTCAGTAGGTCTATCATCTTTACCTCAGTAGGTCCATCATCTTCACCTCAGTAGGTCTATCATCTTTACCTCAGTAGGTCTATCATCTTCACCTCAGTAGGTCTATCATCTTTACCTCAGTAGATCCACCATCTTTACCTCAGTAGATCCACCATCTTTACCTCAGTAGGTCTATCATCTTTACCTCAGTAGATCCACCATCTTTACCTCAGTAGGTCTATCATCTTTACCTCAGTAGATCCACCATATTTACCTCAATAGATCCACCATCTTTACCTCAGTAGGTCTATCATATTTACCTCAGTAGGTCTATCATCTTTACCTCAGTAGGTCTACCATCTTTACCTCAGTAGGTCTATCATCTTCACCTCAGTAGGTCTATCATCTTTACCTCAGTAGATCCACCATCTTCACCTCAGTAGGTCTATAATCTTTACCTCAGTAGATCCACCATCTTTACCTCAGTAGGTCTATCATCTTTACCTCAGTAGATCTATCATATTTACCTCAGTAGGTCCACCATCTTTACCTCAGTAGGTCTATCATCTTTACCTCAGTAGGTCTATCATCTTTACCTCAGTAGGTCTATCATCTTTACCTCAGTAGGTCTATCATCTTTACCTCAGTAGATCTATCATCTTTACCTCAGTAGGTCCACCATCTTTACCTCAGTAGGTCTATCATCTTTACCTCAGTAGGTCTATCATCTTTACCTCAGTAGGTCTATCATCTTTACCTCAGTAGGTCTATCATCTTTACCTCAGTAGGTCCACCATCTTTACCTCAGTAGGTCTATCATCTTCACCTCAGTAGGTCTATCATCTTTACCTCAGTAGGTCTATCATCTTCACCTCAGTAGGTCTATCATCTTTACCTCAGTAGGTCTATCATCGTTACCTCAGTAGGTCTATCATCTTTACCTCAGTAGGTCTATCATCTTTACCTCAGTAGGTCCATCATCTTCACCTCAGTAGGTCTATCATCTTTACCTCAGTAGGTCTATCATCTTCACCTCAGTAGGTCTATCATCTTTACCTCAGTAGGTCTATCATCTTTACCTCAGTAGATCCACCATCTTTACCTCAGTAGGTCTATCATCTTTACCTCAGTAGATCCACCATCTTTACCTCAGTAGATCCACCATCTTTACCTCAGTAGGTCTATCATCTTTACCTCAGTAGATCCACCATCTTTACCTCAGTAGGTCTATCATCTTTACCTCAGTAGGTCTATCATCTTTACCGCAGTAGGTTTATCATCTTCACCTCAGTAGGTCTATCATCTTTACCTCAGTAGATCCACCATCTTTACCTCAGTAGATCCACCATCTTTACCTCAGTAGGTCCATCATCTTTACCTCAGTAGGTCTACCATCTTTACCTCAGTAGGTCTATCATCTTTACCTCAGTAGATCTATCATCTTTACCTCAGTAGGTCTATCGTCTTTACCTCAGTAGGTCTATCATCTTTACCTCAGTTAGTAGATCCACCATCTTTACCTCAGTAGATCCACCATCTTTACCTCAGTAGGTCTATCATCTTTACCTCAGTAGGTCTATCATCTTTACCTCAGTAGATCCACCATCTTTACCTCAGTAGATCCACCATCTTTACCTCAGTAGGTCCATCATCTTTACCTCAGTAGGTCTACCATCTTTACCTCAGTAGGTCTATCATCTTTACCTCAGTAGATCTATCATCTTTACCTCAGTAGGTCCACCATCTTTACCTCAGTAGGTCTATCATCTTTACCTCAGTAGGTCTATCATCTTTACCTCAGTAGGTCTATCATCTTTACCTCAGTAGATCTATCATCTTTACCTCAGTAGGTCTATCATCTTTACCTCAGTAGGTCTATCATCTTTACCTCAGTAGGTCTATCATCTTTACCTCAGTAGGTCTATCATCTTTACCTCAGTAGGTCTATCATCTTTACCTCAGTAGGTCTATCATCTTTACCTCAGTAGGTCTATCATCTTTACCTCAGTAGATCTATCATCTTTACCTCAGTAGGTCTATCATCTTTACCTCAGTAGGTCTATCATCTTTACCTCAGTAGGTCTATCATCTTTACCTCAGTAGGTCTATCATCTTTACCTCAGTAGGTCTATCATCTTTACCTCAGTAGGTCTATCACCTTTACCTCAGTAGGTCTATCATCTTCACCTCAGTAGATCCACCATCTTTACCTCAGTAGGTCTATCATCTTTACCTCAGTAGGTCTATCATCTTTACCTCAGTAGGTCTATCATCTTTACCTCAGTAGGTCTATCATCTTCACCTCAGTAGGTCTATCATCTTTACCTCAGTAGATCTATCATCTTTACCTCAGTAGGTCCATCATCTTCACCTCAGTAGGTCCATCATCTTTACCTCAGTAGGTCTATCATCTTTACCTCAGTAGGTCTATCATCTTTACCTCAGTAGGTCTATCATCTTTATCTCAGTAGGTCTATCATCTTTACCTCAGTAGGTCTATCATCTTTACCTCAGTAGGTCTATCATCTTTATCTCAGTAGGTCTATCATCTTTACCTCAGTAGGTCTATCATCTTTACCTCAGTAGGTCTATCATCTTTACCTCAGTAGGTCTATCATCTTTATCTCAGTAGGTCTATCATCTTTACCTCAGTAGGTCTATCATCTTTACCTCAGTAGGTCTATCATCTTTACCTCAGTAGGTCTATCATCTTTACCTCAGTAGATCTATCATCTTTACCTCAGTAGGTCTATCATCTTTACCTCAGTAGGTCTATCATCTTTACCTCAGTAGGTCTATCATCTTTACCTCAGTAGGTCTATCATCTTTACCTCAGTAGGTCTATCATCTTTACCTCAGTAGGTCTATCATCTTTATCTCAGTAGGTCTATCATCTTTACCTCAGTAGGTCTATCATCTTTACCTCAGTAGGTCTATCATCTTTACCTCAGTAGGTCTATCATCTTTACCTCAGTAGATCTATCATCTTTACCTCAGTAGGTCTATCATCTTTACCTCAGTAGGTCTATCATCTTTACCTCAGTAGGTCTATCATCTTTACCTCAGTAGATCCATCATCTTTACCTCAGTAGGTCTATCATCTTTACCTCAGTAGATCTATCATCTTTACCTCAGTAGGTCTATCATCTTTACCTCAGTAGATCCACCATCTTTACCTCAGTAGGTCTATCATCTTTACCTCAGTAGGTCTATCATCTTTACCTCAGTAGGTCTATCATCTTTACCTCAGTAGGTCCATCATCTTCACCTCAGTAGGTCTATCATATTTACCTCAGTAGGTCTATCATCTTCACCTCAGTAGGTCCACCATATTTACCTCAGTAGATCCACCATCTTTACCTCAGTAGGTTTATCATCTTCACCTCAGTAGATCCACCATCTTTACCTCAGTAGGTTTATCATCTTTACCTCAGTAGGTCTATCATCTTTACCTCAGTAGGTCTATCATTGTTACCTCAGTAGGTCTATCATCTTTACCTCAGTAGGTCTATCATCTTTACCTCAGTAGATCTATCATCTTTACCTCAGTAGGTCTATCATCTTTACCTCAGTAGGTCTATCATCTTTACCTCAGTAGGTCTATCATCTTTACCTCAGTAGGTCTATCATCTTTACCTCAGTAGGTCTATCATCTTTACCTCAGTAGGTCTATCATCTTTACCTCAGTAGGTCTATCATCTTTACCTCAGTAGGTCTATCATCTTTACCTCAGTAGATCTATCATCTTTACCTCAGTAGGTCTATCATCTTTACCTCAGTAGGTCTATCATCTTTACCTCAGTAGGTCTATCATCTTTACCTCAGTAGGTCTATCATCTTTACCTCAGTAGGTCTATCATCTTTACCTCAGTAGGTCTATCATCTTTACCTCAGTAGATCCATCATCTTCACCTCAGTAGGTCTATCATCTTTACCTCAGTAGGTCTATCATCGTTACCTCAGTAGGTCTATCATCTTTACCTCAGTAGGTCTATCATCTTTACCTCAGTAGGTCTATCATCTTTACCTCAGTAGGTCTATCATCTTTACCTCAGTAGGTCTATCATCTTTACCTCAGTAGGTCTATCATCTTTACCTCAGTAGGTTTATCATCTTCACCTCAGTAGATCCACCATCTTTACCTCAGTAGGTCTATCATCTTTACCTCAGTAGATCCACCATCTTTACCTCAGTAGGTTTATCATCTTCACCTCAGTAGGTCTATCATCTTTACCTCAGTAGATCCACCATCTTTACCTCAGTAGATCCACCATCTTTACCTCAGTAGGTCCACCATCTTTACCTCAGTAGGTCTATCATCGTTACCTCAGTAGGTCTATCATCGTTACCTCAGTAGGTCTATCATCTTTACCTCAGTAGGTCTATCATCTTTACCTCAGTAGGTCTATCATCTTTACCTCAGTAGGTCTATCATCTTTACCTCAGTAGGTCTATCATCTTTACCTCAGTAGGTCTATCATCTTTACCTCAGTAGGTCTATCATCTTTACCTCAGTAGATCTATCATCTTTACCTCAGTAGGTCTATCATCTTTACCTCAGTAGGTCTATCATTGTTACCTCAGTAGGTCTATCATCTTTACCTCAGTAGGTCTATCATCTTTACCTCAGTAGATCTATCATCTTTACCTCAGTAGGTCTATCATCTTTACCTCAGTAGGTCTATCATCTTTACCTCAGTAGGTCTATCATCTTTACCTCAGTAGGTCTATCATCTTTACCTCAGTAGGTCTATCATCTTTACCTCAGTAGGTCTATCATCTTTACCTCAGTAGGTCTATCATCTTTACCTCAGTAGGTCTATCATCTTTACCTCAGTAGATCTATCATCTTTACCTCAGTAGGTCTATCATCTTTACCTCAGTAGGTCTATCATCTTTACCTCAGTAGGTCTATCATCTTTACCTCAGTAGGTCTATCATTGTTACCTCAGTAGGTCTATCATCTTTACCTCAGTAGGTCTATCATCTTTACCTCAGTAGATCTATCATCTTTACCTCAGTAGGTCTATCATCTTTACCTCAGTAGGTCTATCATCTTTACCTCAGTAGGTCTATCATCTTTACCTCAGTAGGTCTATCATCTTTACCTCAGTAGGTCTATCATCTTTACCTCAGTAGGTCTATCATCTTTACCTCAGTAGGTCTATCATCTTTACCTCAGTAGGTCTATCATCTTTACCTCAGTAGATCTATCATCTTTACCTCAGTAGGTCTATCATCTTTACCTCAGTAGGTCTATCATCTTTACCTCAGTAGGTCTATCATCTTTACCTCAGTAGGTCTATCATCTTTACCTCAGTAGGTCTATCATCTTTACCTCAGTAGGTCTATCATCTTTACCTCAGTAGATCCATCATCTTCACCTCAGTAGGTCTATCATCTTTACCTCAGTAGGTCTATCATCGTTACCTCAGTAGGTCTATCATCTTTACCTCAGTAGGTCTATCATCTTTACCTCAGTAGGTCTATCATCTTTACCTCAGTAGGTCTATCATCTTTACCTCAGTAGGTCTATCATCTTTACCTCAGTAGGTCTATCATCTTTACCTCAGTAGGTTTATCATCTTCACCTCAGTAGATCCACCATCTTTACCTCAGTAGGTCTATCATCTTTACCTCAGTAGATCCACCATCTTTACCTCAGTAGGTTTATCATCTTCACCTCAGTAGGTCTATCATCTTTACCTCAGTAGATCCACCATCTTTACCTCAGTAGATCCACCATCTTTACCTCAGTAGGTCCACCATCTTTACCTCAGTAGGTCTATCATCGTTACCTCAGTAGGTCTATCATCGTTACCTCAGTAGGTCTATCATCTTTACCTCAGTAGGTCTATCATCTTTACCTCAGTAGGTCTATCATCTTTACCTCAGTAGGTCTATCATCTTTACCTCAGTAGGTCTATCATCTTTACCTCAGTAGGTCTATCATCTTTACCTCAGTAGGTCTATCATCTTTACCTCAGTAGATCTATCATCTTTACCTCAGTAGGTCTATCATCTTTACCTCAGTAGGTCTATCATCTTTACCTCAGTAGGTCTATCATCTTTACCTCAGTAGATCCACCATCTTCACCTCAGTAGATCTATCATCTTTACCTCAGTAGATCCACCATCTTTACCTCAGTAGATCCACCATCTTTACCTCAGTCCTCCACCGGCTCTTAATGTCCAGGAAGACGTCGTACAGAGCGTCCATCTCCGTGGTGGCGTTGTCTGGACTCGTGTGTTGAGGGACCAGCACGAAGTCCTTCATCGCTGGACAGAGGGAGGGGGTGACAGGGGGGGGGGGGGGTGGGGGTAGGTTTAGGGGGGGCTGCAGGGGACGCTTCTATACTTTAAGCAAGTGGCTTGTCCTTCCGCGTTCCCGTTTTGCGCTCTGGTTGGCCGCTCTGGTCATGTGACATGTGCGCCAATCGTGGGACGGCAAGTTTTTGGACGGTTAAGCTTAGGCGCTCTTTCGAAGTTGGTTAAGGTTAGAGTTTGTCTTAGAGCAGGGCGATAGAACACCAGCCCTGATTCCAAACTCTAACCTTAACCAACTGCGAAAGAGTCGCCTAAGCTTAACCAGTGATAAACTAGGCGTCAGGTAGTTTGCAGGCTGTTAGACCCGGAAATAGGCGCAGAACTTGCCGTCCCACGATTGGCGCACATGTCACATGACCAGAAACGTGCGTGGCCAATCAGAGAGCAAAACGGGAATGCGGAAGGACAAGCCACTTGCTTAAAGTATAGACGTGCAGGGGACAGATCCCCCTCAAAAATAGAGCTAATATGAAAGACAACCCCCCCACCAAGAGGTAAAAAATAAGGGGTCAAAACATTTATATATCCTTCCCTGTAACTATATATAATAATACAGGAGCATAGATATTTGAAAGCAACACAGAATGAGAGCCTCACTGCATTGCATTACATTATATCTGTGTCAGTGGGTTCCTGAATGTTGTCTTCTCCTTTACATAAATAAAGACATTTCCACCATTAATTGATGCAGAAAAGGCACAGATTGGTGCAGAATAGTGACACCGGAATGCAGGGAATGCAGTGTTGGAGGCTAGAGAGGTACAGAGAGACGTTAGATTTAGACCAGGCTCACTCTTTACACACGATGTGAAACGTCCTCCTCTGTGGTGTGGAACCTAGGCCTCACTTTGTCCGTCTCTACGAGGCCCACGGATCTCACGTACATTCAGAGAGCAGAGATCGCTTTGGCCATAGAGAGAATTAATCAGTTATGCCTGAATCTGGTAAATTAGTTTAATGTTGCTTAGCGGTGGAATTCCCCCTTTTAATGTCAAGTCTCAAGTCAAGTCCCGAGTCTCAAAGGTCTCCATAGAACACCAAGTTAAGTCAACTATCAATTAGACTTGGAATGACCAGAAACAAGTCACTTTTATTTCACTAAAACAACAGAAGATCTAGAATGTGGGGGTCTAGCCTCTTGGGGGTCCCGCCTCACCTGTCTTGGGGGTCTAGCCTCTTGGGGGTCCCGCCTCACCTGTCTTGGGGGTCTAGCCTCTTGGGGGTCCCGCCTCACCTGTCTTGGGGGTCTAGCCTCACCTGTCTTGGGGGTCTAGCCTCACCTGTCTTGGGGGTCTAGCCTAACCTATCTTGGGGGTCTAGCCTCACCTGTCTTGGGGGTCTTTGGGGGTCTAGCCTCACCTGTCTTGGGGGTCTAGCCTCACCTGTCTTGGGGGTCTAGCCTCACCTGTCTTGGGGGTCTAGCCTCACCTGTCTTGGGGGTCCCGCCTCACCTGTCTTGGGGGTCTAGCCTCACCTGTCTTGGGGGTCTAGCCTCACCTGTCTTGGGGGTCTAGCCTCACCTGTCTTGGGGGCGTTGAAGTGAACTACGAAGGGCTCTCTGGCGAATGCGTCAACTTTCCCTGGAAGGTCGTCTGGGTACTGGTACTGGTCTCTCACTGTCACAGAGTCAGTCCTGTAGGGGGCGACAGAGAGACAGCATGGAGACAGAGAGACAGCATGGAGACAGAGAGGCAGCATGGAGACAGAGAGACAGAGAGACAGAGAGACAGAGAGACAGCATGGAGACAGAGAGACAGCATGGAGACAGAGAGGCAGCATGGAGACAGAGAGGCAGCATGGAGACAGAGAGACAGCATGGAGACAGAGAGACAGAGACAGCATGGAGACAGAGAGACAGAGAGACAGCATGGAGACAGAGAGACAGAGAGACAGCATGGAGACAGAGAGACAGAGAGACAGCATGGAGACAGAGAGACAGAGAGACAGCATGGAGACAGAGAGACAGCATGGAGACAGAGAGACAGAGAGACAGCATGGAGACAGAGAGACAGAGAGACAGCATGGAGACAGAGAGACAGCATGGAGACAGAGAGACAGAGAGACAGCATGGAGACAGAGACACAGCATGGAGACAGAGAGACAGCATGGAGACAGAGAGACAGCATGGAGACAGAGAGACAGAGAGACAGCATGGAGACAGAGAGACAGCATGGAGACAGAGAGACAGCATGGAGACAGAGAGACAGCATGGAGACAGAGAGACAGCATGGAGACAGAGAGACAGAGAGACAGCATGGAGACAGAGAGACAGCATGGAGACAGAGAGACAGCATGGAGACAGAGAGACAGCATGGAGACAGAGAGACAGCATGGAGACAGAGAGACAGCATGGAGACAGAGAGACAGCATGGAGACAGAGAGACAGCATGGAGACAGAGAGACAGAGAGACAGAGAGACAGCATGGAGACAGAGAGACAGAGACAACATGGAGACAGAGAGACAGCATGGAGACAGAGAGACAGCATGGAGACAGAGAGACAGCATGGAGACAGAGAGACAGCATGGAGACAGAGAGACAGCATGGAGACAGAGAGACAGAGACAGCATGGAGACAGAGAGACAGAGACAGCATGGAGACAGAGAGACAGCATGGAGACAGAGAGACAGCATGGAGACAGAGAGACAGCATGGAGACAGAGACAGCATGGAGACAGAGAGACAGAGAGACAGAGAGACAGCATGGAGACAGAGAGACAGAGAGACAGAGAGACAGAGAGACAGAGAGACAGCATGGAGACAGAGAGACAGCATGGAGACAGAGAGACAGAGAGACAGAGAGACAGAGAGACAGAGAGACAGCATGGAGACAGAGAGACAGAGAGACAGAGACAGCATGGAGACAGAGAGACAGAGAGACAGAGAGACAGCATGGAGACAGAGAGACAGAGAGACAGAGAGACAGAGAGACAGCATGGAGACAGAGAGACAGAGAGACAGAGAGACAGCATGGAGACAGAGAGACAGCATGGAGACAGAGAGACAGAGAGACAGAGACAGCATGGAGACAGAGAGACAGCATGGAGACAGAGAGACAGCATGGAGACAGAGAGACAGCATGGAGACAGAGAGACAGAGAGACAGCATGGAGACAGAGAGACAGAGACAGCATGGAGACAGAGAGACAGAGACAGCATTGGAGACAGAGAGACAGAGAGACAGCATGGAGACACACACACACACACACACACACACACACACACACACACACACACACACACACACACACACACACACACACACACACACACACACACACACACACACACACACACACACACACACACACACACACACACACACACACACACACACACACACACACACACACACACACACACACACACACACACACACACACACACACACACACACACACACACACACACACACACACACACACACACACACACACACACACACACACACACACACACACACACACACACACACACACACACACACACACACACACACACACACACACACACACACACACACACACACACACACACACACACACACACACACACACACACACACACACACACACACACACACACACACACACACACACACACACACACACACACACACACACACACACACACACACACACACACACACACACACACACACACACACACACACACACACACACACACACACACACACACACACACACACACACACACACACACACACACACACACACACACACACACACACACACACACACACACACACACACACACACACACACACACACACACACACACACACACACACACACACACACACACACACACACACACACACACACACACACACACACACACACACACACACACACACACACACACACACACACACACACACACACACACTAAGGCTGTCCCCGAACCCTGTTTTCGGGATTCGAACTTCGTCAGGGTTTTTCGAACGAACGTTCGAACCGTTTTTACAGCTTTTATTGGCCATGCAAGACCGACAGACGAGAGGGCGAACGGGAGGAGAGGTGGGGAGGACATGCGACAAATAACGACGGGAGCTGGGATCGAACCCGTGTCGGCCGCGTAGGAGCGCAAGGCACTATGGTATGCGCCACGAGGGCGCCCCCGAACCTTCGTTTTTAATTAAAAAAATATATATAAAAATAAAAGGAAAATCTTTTTTTAATACTTTCTTTTTTTTACTATCCTCAAACTAAATCCTCAATTTGAATAAAGTGATTAATCTGATTAAATGAGTATTTTTTATTTTTATTTAATCAACTTTCCAGACCCAGCCCAGCCCAGGGTGAAGCCCCAGCCCAACTAAATCAATTAAATCAACTTTCTTTAATGCATATAACTCATCAGTTTCTTTTAATATTATAATATTAGTGTAGCCTAATCTTTATCTGCAACTGTGAAGAAAAAACCCATTGGTTTAAACAGAATTAATAGAAAAAAATAGAAGAAATAATAATAAAAAATATTTTTATATTTCTTTAATAAAAAATAAAAAATTCAAATGTTGATTTAGAATTCGAATGCCAACGTAACGAACGAAGGTTCGAACGTTTGGGCTCAGCCCTAACACACACACACACACCTCACCTGTACACGAACACATACTGCTCCTGGTAAGCGCTGGTTCTCCCCAGTCTCTCACTGGACAGCTCTTCATATACATGATCAGAGTCGTACCTGAGAGACAAACACAAGGTAAAGATTCCTTTTCCTGTCCTTACGTAACCGGTGTGATTTCGTTCTGCGTCGTGTGTAGATTCAACCCCTGTGTTAAGGGATCGCCCTGAGTGGGAGTTGAACCCCGGTCTCCCACGCCGCGGGGGACATCACAGACCACTATACCACGAGGTGAATCCACTTCTTGGTAATGTGTCTGGATGCCTCTGGGGAGTGAGTTTACTTGCAGTACCGCTAACGTCCACAGTCACTTCACAACACTTTGAAGTCCATCGTGACTGTGTGGATAGACTCGCGGTACCTGCGTTACACTTACAATAAACAATACATACACTTACATATACAATACATACTTACATTATACTTTATACAATACATCTACTTACATATTTACATTTACATTTAGTAATTTAGCTGAACGCTTTTATCCAAAGTGACTTTCAAGTTCTGTCCCAACAAGTCAGCAGGAAGGGTACAACTCTATTAGCTGAGTAACAGTGATCAAACAGTGCTGAAACTTGGGTGCTGCAGTGTTGAGTGCATAGTAGTAGAGACATATTAGTAGTACGAAGAGTGCATGATAGTATAAGACAGTAAGAAGGTTATTAAAAAAAATAAAAAATAAAATTCATTTCAAGTATTGATTGAAGAAGTGTGTTTTAGTCGACGGCGAAAGATTGGTCGTGTTTCAGCTCCTGACTGTGGTGGTTTCAGTCGTCCTGACTGTGATGGTTTCAGCTGTCTGTCCTGACTGTGATGGTTTCATCTGTCTGTCCTGACTGTGATGGTGTCAGCTGTCTGTCCTGACTGTGGTGGTTTCAGCCGTCCTGACTGTGATGGTTTCAGCTGTCTGTCCTGACTGTGATGGTGTCAGCTGTCCTGACTGTGGTGGTTTCAGCTGTCTGTCCTGACTGTGATGGTTTCAGCTGTCTGTCCTGACTGTGATGGTTTCATCTGTCTGTCCTGACTGTGATGGTTTCAGCTGTCTGTCCTGACTGTGATGGTTTCAGCTGTCTGTCCTGACTGTGATGGTTTCAGCCGTCCTGACTGTGATGGTTTCAGCTGTCTGTCCTGACTGTGATGGTTTCAGCTGTCTGTCCTGACTGTGATGGTTTCAGCTGTCTGTCCTGACTGTGATGGTGTCAGCTGTCTGTCCTGACTGTGGTGGTTTCAGCTGTCTGTCCTGACTGTGATGGTTTCAGCTGTCTGTCCTGACTGTGATGGTTTCAGCCGTCTGTCCTGACTGTGGTGGTTTCAGCTGTCCTGACTGTGATGGTTTCAGCTGTCTGTCCTGACTGTGGTGGTTTCAGCTGTCTGTCCTGACTGTGATGGTTTCAGCTGTCTGTCCTGACTGTGGTGGTTTCAGCTGTCTGTCCTGACTGTGACAGTATGTGTGTGTGTGTGTGTGCGTGTGCGTGTGTGTGTGTGTGTGTGTGTGTATGTGTGTGTGTGTGTGTGTGTGTGTGTGTGTGTGTGTGTGTGTGTGTGTGTGTGTGTGTGTGTCTGTGTACCTGTTGAGAGCAGCCATCAACATGGGAACAGCTTTTATTTTGTTGTCCCTCACTTCCTGAAGCAAAGTTATATCACAGCGGGTGATGATCTGGAACACACACACACACACACCACACACACACACATACACACACACACACACATACACACACACATACACACACACATGCACGCACGCACGCACGCACACACACACACACACACACATACACACACACACACATACACACACACATACACACACACATGCACACACACACACACACACACACACACACACACACACACACACACACACACACACACACACACACAAGACAGTTAGATCCTAGACCTTGTGTGTCAACCATCACGTCCAATTCCATCAGTTTCTTGTTCTGTGTTTAACCACCAAAACCTGGAACATATGATGTATATCGTGCCAGTTAGTGCACCTTGTGTTTACTGCACCTTGTCTATACTGCACCTTGTGTTTACTGCACCTTGTGTATACTGCACCTTGTGTGTACTGCACCTTGTCTATACTACACCTTGTGTTTACTGTACCTTGTCTATACTACACCTTGTGTTTACTGCACCTTGTGTATACTGCACCTTGTGTGTACTGCACCTTGTGTGTACTGCACCTTGTGTTTACTGCACCTTGTGTGTACTGCACCTTGTGTATACTGCACCTTGTGTGTACTGCACCTTGTGTTTACTGCACCTTGTGTTTACTGCACCTTGTGTATACTGCACCTTGTGTATACTGCACCTTGTGTATACTGCACCTTGTGTATACTGCACCTTGTGTATACTGCACCTTGTGTTTACTGCACCTTGTGTTTACTGCACCTTGTGTATACTGCACCTTGTGTATACTGCACCTTGTGTTTACTGCACCTTGTGTATACTGCACCTTGTGTTTACTGCACCTTGTGTGTACTGCACCTTGTGTATACTGCACCCTGTGTTTACTGCACCTTGTGTTTACTGCACCTTGTGTATACTGCACCTTGTGTGTACTGCACCTTGTCTTGACTCTATACTACACCTTGTGTTTACTGCACCTTGTGTGTACTGCACCTTGTTTATACTGCACCTTGTGTATACTGCACCTTGTGTATACTGCACCTTGTGTATACTGCACCTTGTGTGTACTGCACCTTGTGTGTACTGCACCTCGTGTATACTGCACCTTGTGTATACTGCACCTTGTGTTTACTGCACCTTGTGTTTACTGCACCTTGTGTGTACTGCACCTAGTGTATACTGCACCTTGTGTATACTGCACCTTGTGTATACTGCACCTTGTGTTTACTGCACCTTGTGTGTACTGCACCTTGTGTGTACTGCACCTTGTGTTTACTGCACCTTGTGTTTACTGCACCTTGTGTATACTGCGCCTTGTGTTTACTGCACCTTGTGTATACTGCACCTTGTGTTTACTGCACCTTGTGTTTACTGCACCTTGTGTATACTGCACCTAGTGTATACTGCACCTTGTTTATACTGCACCTTGTGTGTACTGCACCTTGTGTATACTGCACCTTGTGTTTACTGCACCTTGTGTTTACTGCACCTTGTGTTTACTGCACCTTGTATACTGCACCTTGTGTTTACTGCACCTTGTGTATACTGCACCTTGTGTTTACTGCACCTTGTGTTTACTGCACCTTGTGTTTACTGCACCTTGTGTATACTGCACCTTGTGTGTACTGCACCTTGTTTATACTGCACCTTGTGTATACTGCACCTTGTGTTTACTGCACCTTGTGTATATTGTTTACTTTTACTCTTACTCATAGCATATATTAAGATTCAAATTCTTTATTGCCTATATTTATACAAATTGTCACTCCACCTTCCTAACCTAAAAATATCCCCTGGTTTTAATATCGTAGTCTGCAACACCTCTGTTGTAAACAAAGAGGAAGTAACATACCTGGGATGTATCTTGGATAACACATTATTTTGGGGAGAGTATGGCTTTAAAAACTATTTCTAAAGTAAATCAAAAAGTAACATTTCTGGCCAGACTTTCCTCTTTTTTAAATAAAAACACACTACTGATACTGGCAGGCGCTCTTATCCAATGCCGTGTTGATTATGCTTGTACCTCCTGGTACACAGGTATTACCAAGGCCCTGAAAAACAAACTCCAGACATCCCTAAATAAACTGGTTAGACTACTACTTTCACTCCATCCCAGGACTCACATTCTCCCTGTCCACTTCGCCAGCCTCAAATGGCTCAGAGTGGAGGAAAGAGTGAAACAAATGAAGCTGTGTTTAGTCCATAAGATTATGGATAGCGCTGACCCTAAATATCTCCAATCTTACTTTATCAAGGTCAGCGATGCATAATTACTCCACCAGAGAAGTGGCAAATTGTAATAAGTCTGACTCCTTTGATTGACAGGCTGTTAGCTTGTTCTTATAGACCAATCAAATTGAAGCACAAGTCAGGTGTACACGCCTCCAGCTTCTCGTGTTCTATGTCACGTGCTGGAAGAACAGAGTGAGGTCTCACCCTGAGAGTGAGGTCTCACCCTGACGAGAGTGAGGTCTCACCCTGACGAGAGTGAGGTCTCACCCTGATAGAGGTCTTACCCTGAGAGTGAGGTCTTACCCTGACGAGAGTGAGAGGTCTTACCCTGAGAGAGAGGTCTTACCCTGACGAGAGGGAGGTGTCACCCTGAGAGAGTGAGGTCTCACCCTGACGAGAGTGAGAGGTCTTACCCTGAGAGAGAGGTCTTACCCTGACGAGAGTGAGAGGTCTTACCCTGAGAGAGTGAGGTCTTACCCTGACGAGAGTGAGGTCTTACCCTGAGAGAGTGAGAGGTCTTACCCTGAGAGAGTGAGGTCTTACCCTGACGAGAGTGAGGTCTTACCCTGACAAGAGTGAGGTCTTACCCTGAGAGAGTGAGAGGTCTTACCCTGACAAGAGTGAGGTCTCACCCTGACGAGAGTGAGGTCTTACCCTGAGAGTGAGGTCTTACCCTGACAAGAGAGAGGTCTCACCCTGACGAGAGTGAGGTCTTACCCTGACGAGAGTGAGGTCTTACCCTGAGAGAGTGAGAGGTCTTACCCTGACAAGAGTGAGGTCTCACCCTGACGAGAGTGAGGTCTTACCCTGAGAGTGAGGTCTTACCCTGACGAGAGTGAGGTCTTACCCTGAGAGAGTGAGAGGTCTTACCCTGAGAGAGTGAGGTCTTACCCTGACGAGAGTGAGGTCTTACCCTGACGAGAGTGAGGTCTTACCCTGAGAGAGTGAGAGGTCTTACCCTGACAAGAGTGAGGTCTCACCCTGACGAGAGTGAGGTCTTACCCTGAGAGTGAGGTCTCACCCTGACCAGAGAGAGGTCTTACCCTGACGAGGGTGAGGTCTTACCCTGACGAGAGTGTGCATGATCTTGGTGTTGGAGGCCTTGGTCTGTCCGAAGCTGTGCAGGTTGAAGGCACAAATTCTGAAGCCTGATGCTGAGGCCGCCCAGGCGCCACACACACCCAGGAGGAAGAGGAGGAGGAGCGGGGAGGAAGAGGAGGCCACCATGGTGCTGCGCTGGGAGAAGCAGTCAGTCTACAGTGTGAGAGGGTTAGGGTTAGGGTTATAGTGAGAGAGGTCTATAGTGAGTCTATAGTGAGAGGTCTATAGTGAGTCTATAGTGAGAGTCTATAGTGAGTCTATAGTGAGTCTATAGTGAGTCTATAGTGAGTCTATAGTGAGAGTCTATAGTGAGAGTCTATAGTGAGTCTATAGTGAGAGAGGTCTATAGTGAGTCTATAGTGAGAGGTCTATAGTGAGTCTATAGTGAGAGTCTATAGTGAGTCTATAGTGAGTCTATAGTGAGAGTCTATAGTGAGTCTATAGTGAGAGTCTATAGTGAGTCTATAGTGAGAGTCTATAGTGAGTCTATAGTGAGTCTATAGTGAGTCTATAGTGAGTCTATAGTGAGAGTATATAGTGAGTCTATAGTGAGTCTATAGTGAGTCTATAGTGAGAGTCTATAGTGAGTCTATAGTGAGTCTATAGTGAGTCTATAGTGAGTCTATAGTGAGAGTCTATAGTGAGTCTATAGTGAGTCTATAGTGAGTCTATTATAGAGTCTATAGTGAGTCTATAGTGAGTCTATAGTGAGTCTATAGTGAGTCTATATGGTGAGTCTATAGTGAGTCTATAGTGAGTCTATAGTGAGAGTCGATAGTGAGAGTCTATAGTGAGTCTATAGTGAGTCTATAGTGAGAGTCTATAGTGAGTCTATAGTGAGAGTCTATAGTGAGTCTATAGTGAGTCTATAGTGAGTCTATAGTAGAGTCTATAGTGAGTCTATAGTGAGAGTCTATAGTGAGAGTCTATAGTGAGTCTATAGTGAGTCTATAGTGAGTCTATAATGAGTCTATAGTGAGTCTATAGTGAGAGTCTATAGTGAGAGTCTATAGTGAGTCTATAGTGAGTCTACAGTGAGTCTATAGTGAGTCTATAGTGAGAGTCTATAGTGAGAGTCTATAGTGAGAGGTCTATAGTAGAGTCTATAGTGAGAGTCTATAGTGAGTCTATAGTGAGAGTCTATAGTGAGTCTATAGTGAGTCTATAGTGAGTCTATAGTGATAGTCTATAGTAGTCTATAGTGAGAGTCTATAGTGAGTCTATAGTGAGTCTATAGTGAGTCTATAGTGAGTCTATAGTGAGTCTATAGTGAGTCTATAGTGAGTCTATAGTGAGAGGTCTATAGTGAATCTATAGTGAGTCTATAGTGAGAGTCTATAGTGAGAGTCTATAGTGAGTCTATAGTGAGTCTATAGTGAGTCTATAGTGAGTCTATAGTGAGTCTATAGTGAGAGTCTATAGTGAGTCTATAGTGAGAGTCTATAGTGAGTCTATAGTGAGTCTATGGTGAGAGTCTATAGTGAGAGTCTATAGTGAGTCTATAGTGAGAGTCTATAGTGAGTCTATAGTGAGAGTCTATAGTGAGAGTCTATAGTGAGTCTATAGTGAGTCTATAGTGAGAGTCTATAGTGAGTCTATAGTGAGAGTCTATAGTGAGAGTCTATAGTGAGAGTCTATAGTGAGTCTATAGTGAGAGTCTATAGTGAGTCTATAGTGAGAGTCTATAGTGAGTCTATAGTGAGAGTCTATAGTGAGTCTATAGTGAGTCTATAGTGAGTCTATAGTGAGTCTATAGTGAGAGTCTATAGTGAGTCTATAGTGAGAGTCTATAGTGAGAGTCTATAGTGAGTCTATAGTGAGAGTCTATAGTGAGTCTATAGTGAGAGTCTATAGTGAGTCTATAGTGAGAGTCTATAGTGAGTCTATAGTGAGTCTATAGTGAGTCTATAGTGAGTCTATAGTGAGAGTCTATAGTGAGAGTCTATAGTGAGTCTATAGTGAGAGTCTATAGTGAGAGTCTATAGTGAGAGTCTATAGTGAGTCTATAGTGAGAGTCTATAGTGAGAGTCTATAGTGAGTCTATAGTGAGAGTCTATAGTGAGAGTCTATAGTGAGTCTATAGTGAGAGTCTATAGTGAGTCTATAGTGAGAGTCTATAGTGAGTCTATAGTGAGAGGTCTATAGTGAGTCTATAGTGAGTCTATAGTGAGTCTATAGTGAGAGGTCTATAGTGAGTCTATAGTGAGTCTATAGTGAGTCTATAGTGAGTCTATAGTAGAGTCTATAGTGAGTCTATAGTGAGTCTATAGTGAGTCTATAATAGAGTCTATAGTGAGTCTATAGTGAGTCTATAGTGAGTCTATAGTGAGTCTATAGTAGAGTCTATAGTGAGTCTATAGTGAGTCTATAGTGAGTCTATAGTGAGTCTATAGTGAGAGTCTATAGTGAGTCTATAGTGAGAGTCTATAGTGAGTCTATAGTGAGTCTATAGTGAGTGTCTATAGTTAGTCTATAGTGAGAGTATAGTGAGAGTCTATAGTGAGTCTATAGTGAGTCTATAGTGAGGAGTCTATAGTGAGTCTATAGTGAGTCTATAGTGAGGAGTCTATAGTGAGTCTATAGTGAGTCTATAGTGAGTCTATAGTGAGTCTATAGTGAGTCTATAGTGAGGAGTCTATAGTGAGTCTATGCAGGCCAGAAGAACAGCTGATCATAGCAGTGCTGCTATGATGCCTGAATTTCCCCCAAGGGGATCAATAAAGGAATATCTTATCTCTTATCGTATCTTGATTCCTTGTCTACACCTACTGACCAAGTCAAGACATGAACCAACTGCAAGATTATCTAGATAACAGAAATACCAGGCTCAGGTCAGGACAGATACTGTTCACTCACTCAATCTTCAACCTTATTTTTATACTTTATTTCTCTTTATTAAGATTTTATTTTACACTTTAAACATTAAACAGACAGTTAAACAGACAGTTAATCAGACAGTAAAACAGACGGTTAAACAGACAGTTACACAGACAGTTAAACAGACAGTTAAACAGACAGTTAAACAGACAGTTAAACAGACGGTTAAACAGACGGTTAAACAGACGGTATTCCCAGGTATTCCCAGCCCCAGTCTGCTAAGCATTTAGAGTAGACAGTAAAGTGCTACTATTCCCAGCCCCTCTGCTAAGCATTTGGACAGTAAAGCGCTACTATTCCCAGCCCCTGTTAAGCATTTGGACAGTAACGTGCTACTATTCCCAGCCCCTCTGCTAAGCATTTGGACAGTAAAGTGCTACTACTATTCCCAGCCCCTCTGCTAAGCATTTGGACAGGAATGCACCATTAGAAGCAGTAATGGAAACAGTGCGGACAGCTGCTTGGGGTTTCACCCTAGAGATCAATGGGTTTGTTTGATTCCACAAAGAAACATGTTATTCAAATAGCGTTATATAAAAAACACCAACTGTCTCTCCGTCTGTCTCTGTCAGCGTTTCACCTTCTCACACTCACACTCACACTCACACACACACTCACACAGACCTCTCAAGTTACACGTCCTGTCACAATTCAGGAATGTTGCAGTCCTGTTCAACGAGAAAATAAACCTGGGTTTCATAACACACTCTTACCTGCTCCTTGGATCTTCTACACTAGCTGTTGATTGTTTGTTTTGGGTCTTTCACTTCCTGTTTCCTGTTCAGTGAAACTTACGCTCGCCTCTTACTCAAACACAGTGGTTCCTGTAGGAGTGGGCTTATCTTGAAGGGTCCATCTGTCTAGAGGCTGTCTAGGTTTCCACGCCCCCCCACCCCTCCACACACACAACACACACACATCACACACACACACACACACACACACACACACACGACACACACACACACTCACACACACACACACTCACATACACACACTCACACACACACACACTCACTCACTCACTCACGTCATTCACATCACTCACTCACACTCACTAACACACACATCACTCACTCACTCACTCACTCACTCACTCACTCACTCACTCACTCACTCACTCACACTCACTCACTCACTCACTCACTCACTCACTCACTCACTCACTCACTCACTCACTCACTCACTCACGCACTCACTCACTTCACTCACTCACTCACTCACTCACTCACATCACTCACTCACTCACTCACTCACTCACTCACTCACTCACATCACTCACTCCACGTCACTCACTCACTCACTCACTCACTCACTCACTCACTCACTCACTCACTCACTCACTCACTCACTCACTCACTTCACTCACTCACTCACTCACACACTCACTCACTCACTCACTCACTCACTCACTCACTCACTCACTCACTCACTCACTTCACTCACTCACTCACTCACATCACTCACTCACACATCACTCACTCACTCACTCACTCACTCACTCACTCACATCACACACACACACACACTCACACACACACACACACACACACAAAAACACACACACACACACACACACACACACAACACACACACACACACACACACACACACACACACACACACACACACACACACACACACACACACACAGACACACACACACACACTCACATACACACTCACACACAACACACACATGCACACACACACACACAGCGCGTGCACACACAAAGCGAGTTTGACAAGTATAACTATTCATATAACTATTCACCCCCCCATAGCAACAACTACTACTGAGCTTGTAATATCAGCTGTTCTCACTGTAATGGCTGCATGTTACTGTCCCTGTAGAGAGGACATGCACAGAGTGTTAATGCTGGAAGGAAAATGCCTGATTTCTCTTGCGGTAGATAAGACTTTGTCCCCTCCCTGCTAATCTCTCACCCATTCCCCCCCCCCCCCTCCACTCCCCCCACAGATGTCCCTTCTTGACCCCACCCCTGGGGGAGGAGGAAGCTCTCTTACTTCCTGGTTTCGTAGCTAGTTACACAGTGTGAGAGCCTTCCAGCCACTCTCTTGACTATTTTGTGTTGATACTTTCATTTCAGAGTTAATAAATTGTATTAACCGGAGATCCACTGACTGAGTAAGTTATCACAGCTCCAGCTACATTCCACCACACTCTGAGGATGTACTTCCTGCGGCAGCTGAAGAAATTCAACCTGCCAAAGACGATGATGGTGCACTTTTACACAGTCCATCCTCACCTCCAGGCATGTGCACACATAGAGGCCAAGGGGTGCCTGAGCACCTGCCTTTTTGAGCCTCATCAAAAAAGTGCCCTTTTTGAAAAAAATATAAAAAATTGATTTTTTTCTCTTTTTTTTACCGTTACGCATATAGACTGCCCTTCCAACTGAAAAATGTCAGGATAGAATCAAAATATTAGGTAAAGAGAGAGAAATGCCCCATATTCCATTGCAGTTTGCACGGCCTCCTCACCATGCCTCTCCGCGGACCTATTTTATGCATAGCGTGGGTGGTGATGATGAAACCGCTGTGGCGCATACAGTTGAATGCTGGTATTACACTCATTGAGGGACACGAAGAAGTCAAGTCCGATGGGATTTGGGAATCTCAAATACAAATCGGGATTGGAATAAAAAATGCATTTATATTAAACAATACAGAATATACAGCACTTCTTGGGGTCTGTAGGGTAAGCACTTATTCCCTCCCCCCTGAACATTTATGGAGATGTATGGGCCTTTTAAGTCAGTGATAAAAGTGTCTTTCAAGGATAAGTGAGCTCCTGCACTGATTATTATAGTTCAATATTCAATATTTGATCACCAAAACCCCCCAAAAAGCATAAAAAGGGGGCCCTCCGCCCGAAAAGGGCCCTTAAAAATCGGGCTCGCGCGCTCGGTTAATATATACACACAAGTGTAGTGCCCTTTTCAGTCTTTGAGCACCGGCCCCTCTAAAGTCCTGTGCACGTCCCTGCTCACCTCCTCCATCACAGTATGGTACGCTGCTGCAGTCACGGCCAAGGACAAAGGCAGGCTGCAGCGTGTCATCCACTCTGCTGAGAAGGTGATCGGCTGCAATCTGCCATCTCTCCAGGACCTGTACGCCTCTCCAGAACCCTGAAGCATGCAGGTAAGATTGTGGCCGACCCCTACCACCCCCCGGTCACAACCTGTTTGAGTCACTCTCCTCTGGAAGGAGGCTGCGGTCCATCAGGGCCAAAACCTCACGCCACAAGAACAGTTTCTTCCCCTCTGCAGTGAGCCTCATCAACAAGGCTCGGGACCCTCACTGACACCCCCCCACTGTGTTACATTAACACACCCTACTGGACTATATACTTGCCCACCGTATTGTTACTTCATTCTAACTAGTGTATATAATTGTATAATTTACCACATCTGCCCAGTTGGGCCTATTCCTACTTTATTTTTACTTATATAATTGTACTATATCTATCTATTGAGCTACACTTAATTTAGTTTATATCCCACATACTTTTATTCAACCTCTTATAGTCGTACAGCCCTATGGCCTATATTTTATTTCATAAATATATTATTCTATTGTGCTTAACTTAGCTCATATTTCATTTGACTTTACTCCACCAGCACTTTATTGTATTATCTGTCTGTTAATGTCTGTCCACTAATGTCGCACCAGTAACGTCCAAAGCTTTGGGTAACGGGGACTCGACTCGGGCTCTTCTTTGGTGACTCAGACTCGGACTTGAACACTGGGCGACTCGAGACTCGACTCGGACTCGATATTTAGTGACTCGACTACAAGTAGGGCTGACCCCTATTAATCGATTAGTCGACTAATCGGTCGAAAGGGGTCGTAGTCGACTGGCCAACCTCTTAGTCGAATATAATTAAAAGAAAAAAAAAAAAAAAGAAAAAAAAAATATATATATATATATATATATATATATATATATATATATATATATATATTTTTTTTTATAATTTTTTTCAAAAGAAAAGAGGCCTAGAAGCGTGGCTAACGCTAATGGCGCACATACCAGAGGCTAACTGCCTAAGAAAACAGGCACAGAGGCACTGAAAGAGGATTTCACCCATCTAATGAACACACTAGACTAGACAAATATCAAGATGTATCCATCAGTGGACCAATTGCATGCTTTTGCAGAGGACAAGAAGCCTTCAGTCGACTCCTTCAAGCACCCCCCACAGCCCAAATGGAATGATAAAAAAAAAGAAAAAAAAAAATATATATATATATATATATATATATATATATATATATATATATATTTTTTTTTTTTTTTTTAGGTTGACCAATAGTCGAATAACGGCAAATTTTGGCCAATCCTAGTTGACCATCCAAATCCTTAGTCGGGGACAGCCCTACAACACTGGCAAGGACACTCGATGGTGGAAAACTCCTCGCCAAACTGACGGGGGAAACGTCACGGCACAAGAACTGAAGTGTCATCCCGCCTGCTTGGTGGCTCTGTGTAACGTAACCTCGTTCCCAGTTGTATCTCCTCTGTGAGATAAAGCCTGGTCAAGAACTACGGCCGAAAGTGTCTATGGGGTAGAATTTCCGGTGTATGTACTTCCCCCTGGAAGCTGCCTCCGAACTGACCAAACTTTTCCCGAATCCTGTCGGCAAACAGGCTAGAGAGCGTCCCGGTCATGTAGTACAATTCTTCAGGCAAAGCCGTTGCAGTGGCTTAAACGAGGAAATATTGTGCACTTCACACGTTTCTATAATTGTTTTGTCGAAACCGGAACGCCTGTAGCCTGTACTTCCTGTACTTCCGTTTAGACATTTTAGGAGGCATATATCTTGTCCAGCCTATGTATAATGAGACTACCTCAATGAGAACGCACAGGAGCACTGGGAGGAAGCAGATCCAATTGGCTTCTCTGAGCTGGTCACTAGTCACATCAGGGAAATACAAGCTGCCAGTGATCAGTGGAGATGGTACAGATCAGGCTTCAGGCTTGCTGATCTGACCCATGCTTTACAAGCAGAGTCTGGAGCAACTGGGTGTTGAATCACCGCAGGTTCATGCTCCTCCGCTGAAGAACCACATATCATGTCCTGCTTCCTCCCCGAGCTGCTGCTCTTCACCAAGGACCAGATAGCTGAACACTGAACTCTCCACACACAAGTACACATGAGCACACACATTCACACACACAACACACATGCTGACGGATATGCTACGTGAAGCAGCACGGTCCGTCTTCAAGGCCTTCAGTAGGTTTTGTGATCTGCACAGTTTCAGCCAGCTAATCACCCAACCCACAAGGGTATGTGATTCTACACAAACCACCATCGACCTCATTCTGACCTCTGACAAGTCCATGATCTCCAACAAAGGGGTGATAGCATGCGGGTTAAGTGATCATTATATGATTTTCTGTACCCGCAAAAAGCTAAAACAAAAGGCCGGCTGTCACAAAACAGTCACATCAAGGGACCTCAAAACCTACTCTAGAGAGGCCTTTAACCAAGAACTGGAGAGCATGGACTGGTCAGATGAGCTCAGTGGTACACAGGTTGAAGAAACATGGCTTGGATTCAAAACCAAATTCACAACAATACTTAACAACATGGCACCCCTAAGAACCACCAGGGTTAAAAATCGCGCTGAGCCATGGATGCACACTGAAATACTGACCGCTATGAAAACCAGAGACAAAAAATGCTCTGAACTTCATAAAAGTCAGACAAAGCTTTCCAAAAGCTCAAACAGTGAACTCCAAGCCCACGTGGTGGAACTAAAAATTCAAAGAAACAGACTAAGAAATGACATGAAAAAATTAAAAAAATGCATCAATGACAAAACTGAGTAAAACAAAAACAAACCCTGCGAACTTTGGAAATTACTCAACAACCAACTAAGCTGCAGCAAAAAAAGAAAAACCAGATTTACAAACATTTAACATAAAGACAGAAAACACTCTCATCACAGACAAACTGGATGTGGCCAAATACCTAAACATATTCTTTACAAACATAGCCACAACACTGGTAAACAAACTACCCTCCCACTCAGGGCATTATGGGGTAGAACACATAGTAGCTTACTACAAAAACCTAGGGGTCCGCAAAGACGACTTCGAACTGGAAATGGTAACAGATGAGGTACTCAAAAAACTGAGCGCCCTCCAACCTAACAAGGCCACTGGCCATGACAACATTGCCTCCAAATTCCTCAGAGACTCAGCAGCCGCCATCACCCCAGTCATCACACACATAATAAACATCTCCATAAAACAGGGACACGTCCCCAAGGACTTCAAAATTGCGAGTGACCCCCCTGCACAAAAAGGGAAGCAAATTAGACCCAGGCAACTACCGCCCTGTTTCTATTCTTACCTCCATCTCGAAAGTCATGGAAAAAATACTCTACTAACAGGTCGAAAAGTACCTAGCGGAAAAAAATCGAATCTACTAATTCCAATCTGGCTTCAGAACATCCCACCCCACTGACACATGCCTTCTCTATTTGAACGACCACATCAAACAAGAGGTGGACGCGGGCAAATACTGCAGCATGGTTATGCTGGACCTACAAAAGGCCTTTGACACTGTCAATCACTCCATCCTGATTGACAAGCTAAAAGCAATTGGTTTTGATAGTCTATCAGTGAGCTGGATGCAATCCTACCTGGAGGGGAGAGAACAGATGGTGGAGGTAAACGGTACCCTACCCCCCCCCCCCCCCCCCTCAGAAGCATACTAGGACCGCTACTGTTCCTAATTTATGCAAATGACATGTCGTCAGCTTGTGACTGCAACTTGTTCTTGTTCGCGGACGACTCAGCCCTGCTGGTCTCTGACAAGAACAAGTTACAGGTTGAAAAAACCCTCAGCTCAGAACTCGGCAAACTCTGCACCTGGCTCGCTGATAACAAACTATCATTACATCTGGGTAAAACAGAGTCCATTCTCTTCGGATCAAATAACAAACTCTGCAAGACCGACGGCTTCTCAGTTACAGTGGGTGACAATATTGTCACAAGGAAAGATGAAATTACATACCTAGGTTCCATCCTAGAGGCAAATCTTTCCTGTGACAAAATGGCATCCAATGTAATAAAAAAAGTCAACCAACGAACTCGATTCTTGTACCGGATCTCCTCTCTGGTAAACAAGAATACCCTGAAGACTCTGGCAGGAGCACTCATTCAAGGGTACTATGACTATGCTTGCACCGCATGGTACCAAAGCACCTCAAAGGCGCTAAAAACAAGATTACAAACATCACAAAACAAACTGGTCAGACTACTACTTGACCTTACTCCTAGAACCCACCTCACCCCTGCCCACTTTGACTACCTAGGATAGAATAGAATAGAATAGAATAGAATAGAATAGAATAGAATAGAATAGAATAGAATAGAATAGAAATACTTTTATTATCCCGTGGGAAATTTGACACTGCAAATAGCTCAACATTTAAACATTTAAACATTTAGACAGAACAGGTCACGAATAAGAATAATAAAACAAATCAAATCAAGTTGCCTAAGATAAGAGTATGTAAAATAGAAAAATGGAATAAAATATATAGTAAATAAATACAGTAAAAATATACTGAGGTCTACAGTAGGTGTAATATTGCACAGTGCTGTTTCAAACTAAGTCCAGGAAGATGGTAACTGCCACTCTGTGCTCAGTGATGCAGTGAGGCACAGTGATGCATTGTATAGGATGGCTTAGAGTAGACGACAGAGTACAGCAACTTGCAATGGGCCTGGTCTACAAGATACACTACACGACCAAGGTACCCATGTACATGTACATTCCCAAAGGTCAGTGAATACCACGACCACAACACCAGAGGGAGCTCCACAAATCATGTTAAACCCAGATTCGACATCAAACAAGGGACAATTATGCCACATCAATGTGGAACGCCCTACCCAAAGCTGTAAAGGAATGTGAATCACTACCCACTTTCAAAACCACTCTCAAAGAGCACCTACGGGAGACTACAATTCGAAACTGGCCCCTGTAAATGTCCTAACACAACCCCCTCCAATGTACAGTAAATGTCCTAACCCAATAATACACTAGACCCTCTTCTTGGAACCAAGTATGGTTTTGTCGATATTCAAGTTTTGCTTGTACAGTTGTACAGTTTCCCCCACCCCGCCTACCCAATCTGTTTGAGCGAACCATGCTGCCGCAGACTGCTCCCAAAACTCCGGCAATCGAAGAATAACAGCATTGTTTGCCATGTTCGGTTTTGTCTCTGAAACTTCAGCGAGACCCACGTCGGGGTCACCAGTGTAGTGCCGAGAGATGAGTCGGAGACGGTGGCTCGAGGCAGAGCGAATAGCATTTATTAAGCACAGAAATACAACATGCTACTGCTACGTTGCTTGCAGTCGTTGGTCATGACATCATACGGAGACATCACCAATGTTCTAGAATGTCGGCTATGACATCACCACAAATGTTCCAGAATGTTCGATGTTCTAGAATGTTCGGCTATGACATCTTCACAAATGTTCCAGAATGTTCGGGCGGAACTAATGTTCCTAACAATAGTTCCGTGGGTGAATTATGTACCATTACAATCACAACAATACTCTCTTTTTTAGACTATTTTTGTATCACAAACAGTACTGTATTTGTAAATCTGGTATGTCATAAATGTATAGATGTAGCAGTACTGTCTGTATGTCGTGTATGTCATATATGATGAATTGAAAATGGGGGACCTTGATGTAAACAAGACGAAAGTGTTTCTCTGGTCTGCATCCCCTTAACAATTGTGTGTATTGAGCCGTACTGTATTGTACCCATTCTGCAATCTGTTAATACAGTTTTCAATCAATCAATCAAAGCAATCGCTTTAAACAATCGCTTTAAACAAAATGTCACTTTAAACAAAATGGAAAGGTCACTTTAATGGAATGAGGAATATAAAGGTCACGTTAAGGAAAGAACCGATGTGGTTCTTGTATAGTATAGTTTAATGACAGAGTTAAAACTGTATATTGGGGCGCCCAAGTGGAGAACCATGTAACGCGCTGCGTCGCGAAGCGGCCGACCCGGGTTCGATTCCCGGACCCGGCGTCCCTTGCCGAATGTCTTCCCCACGCTCTGTCTCCCGTTCTTCCTCTCTATCTCTCTCTACCGGACTGCCCGGTAGTAAAAACAATAAAAATCTACCAAAAACAGGGCGGCTAGGTGGTGTAGTGGGCAAGGCACTCGCCACCAATGTGGAGACGCTGGGTTCGCGTGTTCGAATCCAGCTCTCCACATTGTTTTCAGTTTGGCTGGTCGTCCGTACTAATACAATTGGCAGTATTAGAGGGTGGGAAACTGATGGGTGGGGATCGGGCGTTGTGGACAGCGACTCCTACAGGTCGGTTGGTGCGCCTGCGCAGTAGAATCAGGAAGTGTCGGGGGCAGCGTGAGCCTCCCACGCGTTACTCCTCGCCACTGAGAGATCGAGCTGCGCAGGTGAAAAGATGCGACTGCTGTTACCTCAAGTACCGGAGGGGACTTGTGCTATGTATGACTTAGTCCACATTGCAGCCGGCTTGTGGGAGGCAAGAAACAGTGTTCGTGACAGGGGAGGGTTGAATTGGATGATACGAAATTGGGATGGGAGAAAATATAGAAAATGGGAGAAAAAGTGGATAAAAAAAATATAAATCTACCAAAAACATAAAAAAAGGGAAAAAAAGTATATTGTATTGTGTACATAGGACCCAGTGCCTTCTCAGGAATTTAACATGTCTATTTTTATCATGCACATCTTATGTCTTCTTATTACCTGTTTTTTTACCATGTCTATTTTATTATTAGTATTATTTCACAATCGATGCGGGCATGGCCACCCGCATTTCACTGTATGCCCTGGTATGTATGTGACAAATTAACCTCTTGAATCTTAAATCTTGAATATCATGTCGGCTTTTGAGAAAGACGTGGGCTCAATGCTTTGCACAAGCCTCCAGGTTAGGGTGAAGCAATTCCATCTGGCGAAAGCTGCTGGGATGATTAGACGAGACATGCTTAAGCATAAGTCACATTCCAGCAGCATTCTTAACAATGCAGACCTGGAACAGGCTGTACCACCATCACTTTTTCAATTTGTATGCATGATCGAACGACTGAAGAACAGACAAGTTTTATGGCATTCTTTTTTGTTACTTTTCCAATAAAGTTATTTAACAATCATGTTTTTCCCTTTTACATTACTAATGTTGTCTTTTAGAAAATACAAATTGATACTAAGATGCCAACTTACACGCCAACTACACAGAGGCAAATTTGGAGGCCATCTTGAAAAATGTCCTCCATCTTGGATTTTCAAGTGGCCAATCAGGCAGATTTGATCAATAGGCCCTAGAGAACAATGAAGACACATTTCATGCTTCTGATATCTGCTCCACTATAATAATACACCAGTTTATAGAATATGTTTACATATTTCTCATAGATCAATATAGCAACCATATAGCAGATAGCCACTGTATCTTCCAACACAAAGGGGTAAAGGGAATTCCAAACATTGGTCCTCATTCTCAAACGGACATAAAAAGTTACCAAGGAATTCCTTCGTAACTCGATTTACGTACTTATTCGGCATTCTCGAACGGCTTCGTATTGTAAATTCGTTGTAGGATATATGTAGGATTTATGAACTCGAAAAGGCAGTCGTGAGTCAGACAGACCGGTGTGCGCCCTATTTTCAACAGCTTTCTCTGGGACAAGTCATTGGGGATTGCCGATACTACAGACATCCGTGGAATTAAATAATTATAATAAATACGACAATATTTGTATCATTAAAACACTTTAACTGTCGGAAGACGTGTTTAGGTGTCCTTCCCCGCCATGCTCAAGTTGCCGAAGACGCCGTAACTCGTCTTTGATATCAATATTTCAAAAATCTGTGATCGGATTCATATTTCCCATCCGCTGGCCTGAGACCCACCAATAAGCCCCACTAAACCCTCTGGCGGTTCAAGAGCGCCATCTGGTGGCCGATCTGCGCAATCGCCTAACAGGAAGTTACTTGGACGATGTGCTGTTCTCCCATATTACTTCCGGGCACTCGGTAAAGGTCCCGGCACTCTAGCTCGTCACAATACATAGCGATCCGTTGCCAATAACTCGATAAACAACATGATTTGGACGTATATACCATTATACAACTTGGAAATGGACCGGGTATTCCAACATCCCATAATAGGAATATGTATACTCCATGCTCATCGCCCAACGGTGCGAGGAAGATGCGGTAAGATTCAGCGTTATTTTTCAATGTCTTCTATACTAACTGATCTGATGAACATTTGACCCACATTAGATGAATGGTATAACGCTGCCCACGGAATTATAAACGCCCCCTCGCCCATCCGGTCAACATCAGATGACGTGTAGTAACTTCCAGAAGTCCAGTTTTGTCCGTCCAGTTGGATTTTTTTATATCGCGCCGATTGCTATCAAACTGTATTTGATCATCAATATAATGCATTTGGGGCTATAAATCACGTTCTGGAGAAAGCTGCAGAAAGAGATGAAAACATACTTATACTTTAGATCATATTTTAGTATGAATATGTGAATGAAAAAGTTTAACGTTCATACACCCTGAACAATACATATAGGACATTGAATGGGCCCTAATAATGGCAATTTAGCAATAGAATTTAAAAAGTTATAGCCCTGCAAAGAAGGGGAATTTCTCCATAGACAAATAGAGCTGGCAACCTATGGTATATCATGAATTTAGCCTTAGGCAATCAAAGTGTTAACGAACAATTATGTTTTGCATTTAGTCCTAACTCAATGAGGCATCGTGAGCATTACACACACACACTGCAATTCTGATCAAACTGACAAACTAGGAGGTGCAGATCAAATATTAATTAAGATCCAGCAACTGCAAGGTGTGTATTGAGCTCAGGGGCGGACCTAGCACATTTGGCGCCCTAGGCGAGATTCTTAGCTAACACACAATAATAATAATACCAATAACAAACAATAAAATAATGTGCAAATTTGCTTTCAAAGAAAATTAAGAAGAAATGTAAAGTGCACACTAAATAATTAAAACAAACAACTTAGCTAACAATCAATAATAACAATAACAAACAATTAAATAACGTGCAAATTTGCTTTAAAAGAAAATTATGTATTGTAAAATATGTTACACATATAATCAAAATATAATATGCTAAATAAACAAACAAATAAATAAAAATTACAAATTCACTTTGTCTAAAGAACTATTTACATTCCACTCCCTATCATCACACTTCAAGGTTAGCCTGTAGCTCCTACTGGTTTCCATTTACAGTGCAATCCTTCTGGCCTTCCTCGCTGCAAAGTCATCAATCACATCAAATTTTCCAACTCCTGAGGCAGCTCCTTCCCATCTAAATCAGATTGCCCTCCATGGTTTAAGGTGTGTACAAGTGCCTCTGCTTGCTTCATCAGCTCTTGGTGTGGCAGGTCTTGGAAGTTGTACAAAATTGCATACCTTTCACCTTGGCACGTTTCTCGTCTTCTTCTTTTCTTCTCTTTTTATACTGGATGGCTTTTGCCTCTTCATAGTTCTCTAACGTTAGTCTTTCTTTCCTCAACGCTCAATTCTATAAACACTCGACCGATACCCATCAATGCACAGCGCTCTAGCATGTTCTGACTGTGAACACCTAAAGCTGAGGCTCAGACCGACCGACCGTTTTAGATTTTTGGCTCATTTCCCCTTATGTTAGAATTCTTTTTTTATAAAAAATAATGGTTGCAGATATAGAGGGGGGCGCCAAAACTGCGCAGAGCAAATATCGCTCTAGGCAACCGCCTATATCGCCTGTAGGAAGCTCCGCCCCTGATTGAGATGTACTGTATATTGTACCCATTCTGCAATATGTTAATAAAGTTTTCAATCAATCAATCAGTCTATTATTATAATGTCGTCAGATACATATTTGAGCGGACCGTTTAGGTGGAGAAAGACGACTTTATGACAACGCTCCATGATTGAAAGTTGCTATCTGAAACCAAGGACCACACCACCTCTCCAAGCAGCTGTTCAGTGTTTCCATGGTATGTCCTATATATCATGACGTGATGCCAGATTACTTGTAAAAATAATCTGATTACTCCTTTAAAAAGTAATCTAGTTACTTTACTGATTACTAGGTTACGAAGTCGTCGTCGTCCCCCCTGCTGCTGCCACAACATAAGAATGACAAGTTTTTTCTTTTTTATAATGTCATAAATCATGATTGGCTGCTCAGACAGGTCATCATGAGACGTCATCAGCCATCAGGCCATATAAGGTCACAGCTGTCCACTGCTCAAGCACTCTAGGACAGTGGTTCCCAAACGAAATAAAATAGAAAATGTATATAATATAATTTTAATTAAAAATAAAATTGTAAAACCATTGTGTAATATAAAACATGGTATTATAATTTGTTATTATCATGTGTGTGTGGCTGTGTGCATCCCATCTCCGGTCTAGCTGACTGTACCCCTGGCTCTCTTATCATCAGCATTATGAGATAGTAACTAAATAGTAACGCACAGCCACTTGTAAAAGTAACTGTAATCAGATTACTGGCTTGTAAAAAGTAAGATTACTATTTACTGAAAAAAGTTATCAGATTAGAGTAACTAGTTACTGGCATCACTGATGACATCATAGTCGTTTATAGTTCATGGAAGAAAGGCTGATAACAGCCGTCTCTGGGTTTCACAGCCTTTACAACGCTGCCCTCTACAGGACAACCTGCAGAACCGCACCATAGCAGATAACACCGACATTGTTGCAGTTTAAAATAATGAATGGATCTTTATTTAGATAATAAATGGATCTTTATTATTAATCCCTGTGGGGACATCCAGGTGTCATAGCACGAGAGAGCGAGGGTTCTGATGGGATTAATCATATAGCACAAGAGAGAGGGAGGGTTCTGATGGGATTAATCATATAGTACGAGAGAGGGGGGGGGGGTTCTGATGAGATTAATCATATAGCACAAGAGAGAGGGAGGGTTCTGATGAGATTAATCATATAGCACAAGAGAGAGGGAGGGTTCTGATGAGATTAATCATATAGTACGAGAGAGAGGGTTCTGATGGGATTAATCATATAGCACAAGAGAGAGGGAGGGTTCTGATGAGATTAATCATATAGCACAAGAGAGAGGGAGGGTTCTGATGGGATTAATCATATAGTACGAGAGAGGGTTCTGATGGGATTAATCATATAGTACGAGAGAGAGGGAGGGTTCTGGTGGGATTAACACTTGATTAGATAAGAGACATCATAATGGGAGTTTGTCACTCTTCCAGAGTGGCAATGTCAATAAACAAAAAAAAATACATTAACTGCAACAGAGTTTGCCCCTCTCATACCACTCTCTGCCACCACTCTAAGCCTATGGAGATGCTATAACTTTTTAAATTGTATTGCTAAATGCTTTATGTAGTATGGGTGATATATTGATCAGAGCAGTTTGCATTAATAATAATAAACAATCACGCTGAAAATGACGTCAGCGTCCTTACTGTTCACCGATGAGACTGGAGGAAAAAGATCCCACTTATTTGACGTGGATCGACTAGATCCATGTTCCGGTTTGTATAATAATAAACGCCCAAATCATATCGATTATTGAGTTATGGCAGCGATCCATATGTACGATGCGTGTCTAGTCCCGCAACAATATGAGTGCCGGACGCATTTCGCCGGTACACGGAGATCACCAGAGATCCATTTCCAGTTGTAACCTGCTACCAGGCGGCAATATTGAAGCGTTGCAGAGTTGTGCAGGATCCCACTGTATCAGCCGAGGCTGGGTGAGGGCATTCTGAATACCATGGCGAAAAAATGAAATGTGATCTCAATAACATTGTACGCCGTGGAATGGCAGAATTAGCATGACCTTGAAACACGTTGTACGACGTTTTTGGCGCAGGATATGTTAAATTCACCATGACGATAGAAGGATGATGATTAAACCGTATATATATATACATGCACACAATTTATTCTTCCCGTTGTGGAAGTTGATAAATGAGACGAGCAGAGTATCGAGTCATCATCATCAACCTTTATTTGTTCTCGAAATTACAATCGAGGTCAAATGAGCTTTAGTTCAGAACAAAAGGGTACAGCCACTCCCTTGTCAACTCCTCCTCACCACCCAATCAGTGTCCATTCTGAGGCGAGACACCTCCATCTTGTGTCCACCAAAGGAATATCTCATTCATGGAAATCCCAAAAAAAAAAAAAAGACAAAAAAGGGTCACTTTTATAATCAAATCCACTTTTATTTGTGAGACGACGTGCTCAGGTGGCAACAGCGTGGAGCTTCTTCCAGCGAGCCAGAGGCCCCCTGCTGGGGATGTACTTCACGCCGCAGCCGTCGGAGACCAGACGCTTCTCGGCCATCATCCCGTCGAACTCGTCGATGTTGAACTTGGTGAAGCCGTACTTCTTGGACATGTGGATCTGAGGAGAGACGTCACGTTAAAGCTACGGGAAGCTCAGGGTTAAAGCTACGGGAAACTCAGGGTTAGACACAGGGAACTGGTACCGACCCTGTCGGGTGGAACAGGTTAAGGAGTTAATGAATACAAAGGAATAAATAGAAAGCGTAAACGTAAGGAGTTTGTCTCAGTGGTCCCTTGGAGACCTCAGCACCTCCCAGCTGAGGACATACACAACCAGAGAGTTTCTGTCTGCAGCCTTTGCGCACCAGAACCACACCACAGTGGGACCGGTCGGCTTAATAAGCTGCAGATGTGTAGTAAGTTAAAACACATTTATATTTAGTGCATATATAATATCCATACGTCTATATATACCTGCATACAATTCCTCTATATGCCTACTTATATAATATATATATCCCATATAACTGTATGACAGTAGCATGTACAATAATGCTGTATATACCATATAGGGCTGGGCGATATGGCCTCTAAATGATATCGCAATCTTTTTTTGGCTAGAACACGATATATATCGCGATTTCCCCCATTTCCTCTAAAGCACTTAAAATGCTTGATTTAACCCTTTGATGCATACAGCCACGTCAACATTATTATAATAGTACCTGCAACATTTTTTTTTAAATGTTTTTGGTAGATATTTTATTGTTTTTTTCCGGGCAGTCCGGGGGCTGAGAGAGAGGAAGGTTTAGAGCGTCTGCAGTACCCGAGTATCTGCAGGTTAACAAGTTACATTTAAGACCTTTGTAATACCACTTGGGAGCTAAATTCTATATAAATTTAACCACCATAATACCAGAAAATAAAACATAAAACTGAAGTGGCGGCTGCACTTGTGCACCAATGAGACTAGATTAAAGGGGAACTATTTTACTATTTCTTTCACTATTTGGGCACTTTTACACAATTCCTGTGAGTTTATGGAACACCTCTTTTTTTTTCTTTATTCATTGTTTTGTATTTCTAATCAAGTCCTCAAAAACAGCATTTTTCTACCTCAAGATCTTAAGTCGTTTTGAGGCTGGGCTCCTAAACCACTGTGTGGCCTTCGCGGCATCTGGGACATTATCATGCAGCCAAGTCTCTCTGACATCACAAATCATCACATTTTCAGACGACTCAGTTCAGTGAGGGTGAATATTGTGAGAGGAGAATTGGAAGAATGCGCCAATATGAGAATTAGAGACATAGATCATATTAATATAAGTCCACATAGCTAGGAAACAATGCTAAACACTGAAAAAGGCCATTTATAAGATAGTTCCCCTTTAAGTGCTGCTAGACTGGGCTGCATACGCTCCTCCTCTACATGTTAAGACTAGATTAAGTGCTGCTAGACTGGGCTGCATACGCTGCTCCTCTACATGTTAGACTAGATTAAGTGCTGCTAGACTGGGTTAATGTGGACATGCAGAGCGTCTGGGGGGGGGGGTTACCTTCTGGCGTCCGGGGAACTTGAACTTGGCTCTGCGGAGAGCCTCCACCACGTGCTCCTTGTTGCTGGCCTTGGTGCGCACCGACATGATGACCTGGCCGATGCGCACGCGGGCCACGGTGCCCAGGGGCTTCCCGAAGGCGCCGCGCATCCCGGTCTGGAGCCTGAACACAGGAGACAAGGGTTAACCCTAACCCTAAACCGGTCTGGAGCCTGAACACAGGAGATTAACACGAGGAAACACAACACTTTACAATTGGTTCCTCACATTTTACCCGTTCACTCACACCGACAGCAGAGGTGGCCATGCAAGGTGCCAACCTGCTCATCGGGAGCAACTACACGTTTGTCTCAGTGGTCCCTTTGAGACCTCAGCACCTCCCAGCTGAGGACATACACAAACCAGAGAGTTTCTGTCTGCAGCCTTTGCGCACCAGAACCACACCACAGTGGGACCGGTCGGCTTAATAAGCTGCAGAATACAGTTGGGGGGGGGGGGGGGGGGGGGTCGGTGGGTCGCATTGTATTTGTTCCAATATATCAACGACAGTCGAGACAAGAATATAAAAGAAAATAAGCGCAACTATTGGGTGCAATCTTGAGTCTGAAGGTCAAACCATCCTGAGATCCTACCAAGCTCTCTACACACACAGGTTGAGATCCCTACAGTCTCCATCAGCTTTGAGATCGCTACACAGAGGAGCAGCCTCTCTCACCTGTCAGCTCCAGCGCAGGACAACATCTTGTTGATGCGGATCACGTGGAAGGGGTGCAGACGCACGCGGATGTGGAAGCCATCCTTACCGCACGTCTTCACCATGTACTTATTGGCACAAATACGGGCCGCTTCCAGAGCTGAGGGGGGAGATCACGGTCAGTTCACGTTCCTTTTGTCATTTAATTTAAAACACAACCTACATCATTAACATGTCCGGCCAATAAAGGAAAAGGGGTTCCGAAGGGTTTTCAGTGTAGCATCAATATGCGGAGTTAAGGCCTAAAAAAAAATAATGGTTTGTTTCCGGTTGCTGACCGACCCTGCCGATTTAGGTGCGACCCAATATATTTTATAAGTTATAAAAAAAATAAAAAAAAAAGTTTAGAAATCTTAGTCAAACCTTTAGTATTATGGATATTAAACATGCTGGCAGAGTACATGCATCCATGTTGTTGTGAACATTTTAATTAAATAAAGAAATTCCCTATCCATAGTCGCCGTGGGAAATAATAATAATAAAAAAAATAAAATCCCTACCTACCCATGGCATTAACTGACAACCAACAGGAAACAAACAATATTTTTTGTTATGCCTAATGGAATAAATAGAAAACGTAAGGAGTTTGTCTCAGTGGTCCCTTGGAGACCTCAGCACCGCCCAGCTGAGGACATACACAACCAGAGAGTTTCTGTCTGCAGCCTTTGCGCACCAGAACCACACCACAGTGGGACCGGTCGGCTTAATAAGCTGCAGATGTGTTGAGGTCGCAAAAAACACTATTTGAATCCAACGCAATACACAAACACAAAAAGTCACAAAGGATACGGTCACACTGACCGCCTTAGAGGTCAATTCTCATTTATTGCTCACATCAGATAATTTTTGTTTGGCCGTTTGTTCACATGACCTGTATCTGATTCAGGACTATAGGCATGGGCCGGTTACCGGTTCCACGTGGTTTAAAAAACGTTGCGGTGTCAAAACCACTCAAATTACGTTCAGACTGTAGGCACCGCCCGACGGTATACGTTACATTTCGAATCATGAACTTCGGAAAATCCCTGTCAGAAATGTCAACTGGAATAGGTGGGAGTTACCATGGCTAGCTAGTTAGCTGTAATAATGGATAATACATGACGTGGTGTGCGGTTATCTGAAAATAATGCTCAATGCACGGGGGTAATTAACGTTAGCCCTTTGACGAGTGGTTTGCATGGAAAGTAACGTTAACTACAGCTTCGTTAGCCTAGCTAACGTTAGCTACATATTTAGCAAGCTATACAAAAAGAAAGTTTAATAATGCGACTGATCTAGTGAGCTATAGTCCGAATATTCCACCCATAAATAGCTAATGTCAAATATAAACACAATGGCCATTCCAACCCGTTGGACGGGAGCTACGGTAGTTTAACGTTAGCTAGTTAGCCAGCTAGCTAGTAGTAAATCAGACTTGTATCCGATTCAAGACCACATTATGAAACATCAGACATTTATCTGATTCAGGACCACATATGAAAGTGGCCCCAAATCAGACATCAGATTCCATGCGATTTGTGCCGTTCACACAGTTGTGAAAATATCTGATCCATTAAATTTTTTTCTCAGATTTCATTTGGGTCTCTCCTGAAGTAGCCTAAAGAGTCTGAACTCTCAGATCAGCGAGGACCAGGTGAACACAGCGGAACGGCCGTCCTCACCTTCAGAGGACAGTTGCTCGTACTCGTCAGAGACCATGTGACCACATAGCGGGAACTCATCCACCTTCGCCCTCTTCCTGCCCAGGTCAAAGATCCTGATCTTGGGATCTGGTCAAAGAAAGAAGAGGAGGAGGAGGGGGGGGGGGAGATGAGAGGTAGGAAGATGAAGAGGTGGACAGATCAGAACTGGTCAGTTGAGAGAACAATGTGTAGATGGGGTTCCATGTCTGCAGGCTTCACACAACGAGACGGTCGGGGGGGAAATAGAACAACAGACGTCAAATAATTTCATATCGAAACTCATGCTTGGATCTTTTATGTCTTTTATTAGCGGCTGTGTGACGAATGTTCAACAGTAAATGCAGCGTCTCTAGTTTGCCTCGCCGTCTCTGAACTAACAGGAACTCAAGTCGCCCCAAATTACATCTTTTGACAAAAATGGCAGGTGGAATTGGGGACTCGTGAATTTCCCCCAAGGGGATCAATAAAGGAATATAGGGCTGGGCGATAAAACGATAACGATAACTATCGCGATAAATTATTTCCTCGAAATAAACATGAAACGTGGTCGCAAAGTTTCGATATATCGATTTTCCAAGCTTGGATATGAGCACGCACTAACAACCAATCGGTGAAGGAGATGGCCGAGAGCGAAGGAGACCAGGAAGGAGACCCAGCGCTGCACCTCTGGGTAGAGGTAGGACTCACTCAACAACAAGGCTTGCTAGGCTAACTAGCTTGCACGGCGATGTTTTATATATTTACGTGCCGAGTATGTGTGCGGCATGAATTCTGAGGCCACGTTCATAGTAGTGTGTGGTATACAGTGGACGTCGTTTCAATATATTGTGGCGGAAGAGAGTATTTTAGTGTCATATTTATTACATTGCCATGAGATATTCCGCTTGTCGGCTAACTTCTAACGTGCGCGGACTGATGACGACATCAACTCGACTCGAGACATTCGCAGCAGCATAATAAGTTAATTAAACTTGACATACATTATATCGACGATAATTATCAATATCGAATTATATGAAAATAATTTTATCGCGATAACGTTTTTGGTCATATCGCCCAGCCCTAAAGGAATATATCTTATCTACAGGAGTTTTGTCTCAGTGGTCCCTTTGAGCCCTCAGCACCTCCCAGCTGAGGACATACACAAACCAGAGAGTTTCTGTCTGCAGCCTTTGCGCACCAGAACCACACCACAGTGGGACCGGTCGGCTTAATAAGCTGCAGAATACAGTTTGGTCGGTGGGTCGCATTGTATTTGTTCCAATATATCAACGACAGTAGAGAAGAAAACGGGTGAAACTATTGGGCGCAATCTTGAGTCACTATACGAACTATACAATAATGTCTGAAGTGCATACTATCCCACACGATACAAGTTATAGACTGCAACGATGTTGGCACAGGGGTCGTTTCAGAAACACTCCCAGAATGTCTACAGAAAGGTGAAAAAAGCTAGTTTGTTCCCAATGCGATGACCATTATGAAAATAGCAGTTGTACAGGAACAAATGGCCCGTTTATTCTTTTTTTTTTATCCACTTTTTCTCCCATTTTCTATATTTTCTCCCATCCCAATTTCGTATCATCCAATTCAACCCTCCCCTGTCACGGACGCTGTTTCTTGCCTCCCACAAGCCGGCTGCAATGTGGACTAAGTCATACATAGCACAAGTCCCCTCCGGTACTTGAGGTAACAGCAGTCGCATCTTTTCACCTGCGCAGCTCGATCCCTCAGTGGCGAGGAGTAATGCGTGGGAGGCTCACGCTGCCCCCGACACTTCCTGATTCTACTGCGCAGGCGCACCAAACGACCTGTAGGAGTCGCTGTCCACAACGCCCGATCCCCACCCATCAGTTTCCCACCCCCTAATACGGCCAATGTGTATTAGTACGGACGACCAGCTAAACTGAAAGCAAATGTGGAGCGCTGGGCTCGAACTGACGAGCCCAACGTCTCCAGCATTTTGTGGCGAGCGCCTTGCCCACTACGCCACGTAGCCGCCCCAAATGGACCGTTTATTCTATGAACTATGCTCTTTAAGTCCTGATTGTGATGTTTGCTTTTGTTTCACTTGTTATGCAACAGCTGTTGATTAACAATCATGAACATAATTACAAAGAAGAGATAAGAGCAAGGCCAGGCAGCTTACCGGGGACACCCCTACAGAAACGGGACTTGGGGTAGGGCTTGTTCTTGCAGTATCTGTAGCTGTGGGACAAGGAAATCACAAGTTAGAAAAAACGGAACTCCAAAATATATATCAGTTGGTTAAACCTCAATGCTATATAGTCCAGTCTGACTGGACACGATTACAGTCGCCACTTAGCATTTAGTACTTAAGTTGTATATTGTCGTCTTTATTCTTTAACTGTATGAAGCACATTCTCAGGAGGCTCATACAAAACCAAGCATTTCACTATAATGTACATGTACCTTATGTGACATAAAACAATTTGAACTTTGAAACTAGCAACAGATAAATGAGTCTCTTGACACATGTGTTGTCATCCTCCTGACAAAACATGTTTGCTATAAAGATGGAAGCCATCCGCAAGATGGAAATATATAGGCTACTCTGCCATTACATTATTTCACAAAACATACACGGTGTGCTCAATCATCATCAAGTTACGTTAACCCCTTCACTGCCGCACTACCAAAACGGTTAACCCTTTCACTGCCACACGACAGCCGGTTAACCCTTTCACTGCCACACGACAGTGTGATGTATATTCATTAATATTTCACTGAAGGATTACAGATCCTTAGATCTAAGATCTAGCTCCTCTGGTGAGAGCATAATCTCCCCCACTGTGCCAATGGGTCGAGTGACCAACCCAGAAATACTCCGACCTGATGACCTGTGTGACCTAATGATTGGCTATATCGACCCTCCGGCCACTGAGGGGGAAGCAAAGATGGACATATCAGATTCAGCAGCAGCTCACATATAACCCCCAGTGGCTTGCTAAATTTGGAACCCACATAGTATAAAAGCATGATTGTCATCATTCTGGAGACACACAGCCCCCATGGAGGGCTGTGGTCTCCAGGACTGTTCCTCTGTGTGTTCCTGTGTCAATAAATACCATCGATTGACTTCACCTTAGTCTCCTGGCTCATCATATCAATCCAAGAACTCAGTTTTATACTAACAACAGAAGGTTAACCCTTTACTGTCTATCACACAACCGACGATAGTAAAGGGTTAACCTTCTGTCGTGTGGCAGTCAAGTGTCCCATCTGCTAAGCCATCGCAGATACAGCTGATCTGTGCGCCAGCAGTATTTCATGTCGTAATGACAGTTTGGCTAAACAAACTATTCACTGGTGGCTAACGTGACGCCAGAATAAAGAATATCGGCCTGCGCAAAATATGACAGTAGACTAGTGTTGTCAAAAATATCGAAGTATCGATACAGAATATTTAAAGGGGCTTCGATACTCATTTCCCGAAATACCGATACTTTCTGCAGTAAACATGTTTCTGTGACATGGCACTGACTGATCAGATGACTACACTGCACACATTAAACATGTTTCTGTGACATGGCACTGACTGATCAGATGACTACACTGCAAACATTACTTAATTACTGTAATAAACATGTTTCTGTGACAAGCCACTGATCAGATGACTACGTACACTGCACACATTACTTAATTACTGTAATAAACATGTTTCTGTGACATGGCACTGACTGATCAGATGACTACACTGCACACATTACTTAATTACTGTAATAAACATGTTTCTGTGACAAGCCACTGATGAGATGACTACACTGCATATGGCTTTATAATACTCAATACTGTAAACATGCACATGGTGCCGCTCGGCCGCCATCTTCCTCCTCCACCTCAGGCCGTGCAGCGCTAACACCACACAGCAAACTAAACACACAGTAAACTACTCACCAGCGGGCTGGTCGGCGCCCCATGATTGCGACCTGTTAATAAAACACAAATAAAACGCGTCAGGAGATTAAACTGGGATCACGGTAATGGAAATATGCTTTATTTTGTGATATTTCAGAGAGAGCTGCGGACGAGACGCCGCTACCACGCACTCACCTAATGGCGGAAAGGAAGTCAGAGACACTTCCGCCGCGTCATATTTATTTATTTATTTATTTATTTATGTATTTATTTAATAACGTGTTATTTATTTCCCCATTCAAACGTTGTGTTAGAAACTATGAAAGTAATACACGCGTAAAAAAAACGCATACTAAAACAATTAAATCGTTTCTATTGGTTGTTGGGAAGAATTGTAGTTTTATACTTTGACGATGGCGGCGGGGGTGTACAGAACTACAAAACGATCTACAAAACGACCAACAAGGGACGCCATTGTATTATAATTAAAAGTATGTGCTACATGTCCTCCTACTGTCTGCCCTACTTCGCTAATTCTTAGCAAAAAAAGAAAAAGAAAAAGAAAAAAGGCCATGAGCTCATATCTAAACTCCGGTTTGTAATGTAGAACAAATGTTCTTCTAACACAGTGACTTGAGAGTCTGGCATTTTAGGAATCCTAACCTTGGTCTGACTGTCAGTACAATGCAATGTTGTTCCAACATCATTCCGCCAAACAAGGATGTTTAAAAGTCCTTGGAGGCTGGAGGAACCTGTTATGATTCACCCAGACTCCTTTCATTAGCCGAGACCTCATTCTGGCTGTTCTTACAACAATTTAGCGTTAGTTTATTCAGAACAGGCGCTACTTCTGTTTGGGTGTCGGTGAAGCTATTACTGCAGCACGTCTGGGTGAATACCAAAGCCTGTAGCCTATGTACACACATGTATGGAGGTTATTTCTGTTCACAAAGATTTGTTTTATTATTTTAGTGATATGAATGATCACACTGTAATAAAATGTAAGTGTGGAAATGAAAATAGAAAAAGGATTTTTTTTATCAAAAAGACAAAAAGAAAACATTAAAGGATGTGTGTGTGTGTGTGTGTCCCTGACCTGTATGTGTGTGTCCCTGACCTGTGTGTGTGTGTGTGTGTGTCCCTGACCTGTATGTGTGTGTGTGTCCCTACCTACAAGATACACTATACGACTAAGGTACCCATGTACATGTCAAAATACTTCCCAAAGGTCAGTGAATACCACGACCACAACACCAGAGGAAGCTCAACAAATCATGTTAAACCCAGATTCATCTCAAACAAGGGACTAAACACGTTTCGCAATTATGCCACATCAATGTGGAACGCCCTACCCAAAGCTGTAAAGGAATGTGAATCCCTACCCACATTCAAAACCACTCTTAAAGAGCACCTACGGGAGGCTGCAATTCAAAACTGGCCACCGTAAATGTCCAAACCCCCCCCACCCCCACCCCCTCCTAATAGACAGTCTCCTCCCCACGTATGTATATATTCTCTCCCCACCGTATATGTATATTTCTCTCCCACCCACCCACCCCCTCCTAATGTACAGTCTCCTCACCACCGTATGTATATTTCTCTACCACCCACCCACCCCCTCCTAATGTACAGTCTCCTCCCCATCATATGTATATACTCTGTCAGGATCTAGGGGTAACAGTACTGTATATTTGAATACCGTATATGTCACAAATGTATCAGTACTAAATACCTGTATGTCCCTATGCCATAAATGTCATGTATGTTGAGTATGTCATAAATGTCAATATGAATTGAAAATGGGGGACCCTGATGTAAACAAGACAAACGTCTTTCTCTGGTCTGCATCCCCTTAACAATTGTGTGTATTGAGCCGTACTGTATTGTACCCATTCTGCAATCTGTTAAATAAAAATTTCATTCAGGTGAGGGCGACGGGTCTGTAGTCATTTAGTCCACTGGGCCTTGGCTTTTTGGGGACAGATGGACATTATGGTGGATGTTTTAAAGCAGGCTGGCACGTGGCATGTCTCCCTGATGATGATGATGATGATGATGATCATGTTTTGACAACAACAACATATAAGAGACCAAAAAAAGAAGAAGAAAAAAAAAGAAAAACACAAAAGAAATATTCTAACCCACATAAATGGCATAATCATACTCCCTTATTCAATAACAATGCACTCCTGATTGATAAACGACCTATAAGATTCCCTAGATGGGAAAAGCAAGGCATACATACATTAGGAGATGTTTTCAACAAACAGGGTATTTGTAGTTATGATGAAATAGAAAAAAAATGTAATCTCACCGGTTCCACATATTATTTTTACGCACAATTATTGTTATGTTTGAAGTCTCATTGTGAGGTTCGCCTCTCCCCGGACCTTTAATTCCCTGTCTCCTCACTTCTCCAGCCCCCACCCTCGCGCTCGTTTAGCCTCGTCTGCTCTTCAGCAGCCCACACCCTTGGACTATCTGTCAGTATCTGTTTGATTGGTTCGTGCCGAACACACTCTTCTAGTTCAAGTATCAATTACCATCACGCACCTGATGTGTGTTCTAATTAGCGCCCCAGTGGGTTTTAAATACCTCGCTCTTCCCCTCAGTCCTGGTCGGGTCGTTCCGTATCATATCTCTATCACCAAACCCCTACGGGAGGTTCTCTGTCTGTAGGCTCCTACGGGAGTTTCTGTTTCTGTCTGTATGCTGTTTTATCTCCGGCGTGAGACGAGGTGCAAGCCTTGGCCACCTGTCGCCGTTTGCCTGGAGGGAGACACTGTACTGCGCTCTCTAATCCTCTACGGGAGGTATTCCAGTGTTCCACTCCAGACCTCCGCGCAGCAGACGCGCACCACTCAGACCTCCGCGCCAGATGCGCTCTCCGTACCGGCGCGTACTCCAAGCAGACGCGCACCACTCAGACCTCCGCGCCAGATGCGCTCTCCGTACCGGCGCATACTCCAAGCAGACGCGCACCACTCAGACCTCCGCGCAGCAGATGCGCACCACTCAGACCTCCGCGCAGCAGATGCGCACCACTCAGACCTCCGCGCCAGATGCGCTCTCCGTACCGGCGCATACTCCAAGCAGACGCGCACCACTCAGACCTCCGCGCCAGATGCGCTCTCCGTACCGGCGCGTACTCCAAGCAGACGCGCACCACTCAGACCTCCGCGCCAGATGCGCTCTCCGTACCGGCGCATACTCCAAGCAGACGCGCACCACTCAGACCTCCGCACCAGATGCGCTCTCCGTACCGGCGCGTACTCCAAGCAGACGCGCACCACTCAGACCTCCGCGCCAGATGCGCTCTCCGTACCGGCGCGTACTCCAAGCAGACGCGCACCACTCAGACCTCCGCGCCAGATGCGCCCTCCGTACCGGCGCGTACTCCAAGCAGACGCGCACCACTCAGACCTCCGCGCCAGATGCGCTCTCCGTACCGGCGCATACTCCAAGCAGACGCGCACCACTCAGACCCCGCGCCAGATGCGCTCTCCGAGCCGGCGCGCTCTCCTCCAGACGTCTAGCCTGCGCGCTCCTACTCCATCCCTGTAAGCAGCTCTGACCCTCGCCCTGTTCCAAGGCCCGAACCCTGTTTTCTCTGTCCCTGTTTCCCCTCTCTAGTCCTCCTAGTCCTCTCTGTCCAGTCCTTCTAGTCCTCCTAGTCCTCCCTGTCCCCAGCCCGCCTCCGCGAGCCTCTGTCCCTGTTTCCCCTCCCTTGTCCTCCTAGTCCTCCCTGTCCAGTCCTTCTAGTCCTCCTAGTCCTCCCTGTCCAGTCCTTCTAGTCCTCCTAGTCCTCCCTGTCCAGTCCTTGTCCAGTCCTCCTAGTCCTCCCTGTCCAGTCCTCCTAGTCCTCCTAGTCATCCCTTTCCAGTCCTCCTAGTCCTCCCTGTTCCTGTCTTGTTCCCTTGCCCTGGCCCTGTCCGTTAGCCTTTCCCTTAGCCTTCCCCTTAGCCAGCTCGCCTCTTAAAGGCACTGTGCCTATTTTCCCATGTTCTTGTTTTCCTGTAATTTGTGTTCTCCCTTAAAGGGACAGTGCCGTTTTCTGTTGTTTTCAATAAATGCCCAGTTCTTGGCTTACTCTCATACCTGTGTTGTGCGATTGGGGTCGGTTACAAACCATAACAGTACGACCCGACCCGTCGACGACCCCAGCCAGCACAGACGGTGTATGTTGAGTTTGCCTTTTTTTTTTCCCTCTAGTTCCCCTGTTAGTTCCCCTGTTGACTCCCCTGTTTGCTTCCCTGTTAGCCTCGTTAGCTCCCCTGCAGCTTGTTAGGCCTCTACTACCAGCATGGCCCCAGTCTGCTAGCTTAGCCCCGGCTGCTAGCACAGCCTCTATGTTAATGCAGCCCTTGCTGCTGGCATAGGCCCTGTAGCTAGCCATGCCCAGGCAGCTAACCCGGTCCCTCTGCATGGCCTCCACTTTTTGTGTAGCCTTCCCACTGCTAGGACTGCCCTTTCAGCTAGCAAGGTCAGTTTTCCCACTGCTAGGACTGCCCTTTCAGCTAGCAAGGTCAGTTTTTTCCCACTGCTAGGACTGCCCTTTCAGCTAGCAAGGTCAGTTTTCTCCCACTGCTAGGACTGCCCTTTCAGCTAGCAAGGTCAGTTTTCCCACTGCTAGGACTGCCCTTTCAGCTAGCAAGGTCAGTTTTCCCACTGCTAGGACTGCCCTTTCAGCTAGCAAGGTCAGTTTTATCCCACTGCTAGGACTGCCCCTTCAGCTAGCAAGGTCAGTTTGCCCCACTGCTAGGACTGCCCTTTCAGCTAGCAAGGTCAGTTTTTTCCCACTGCTAGGACTGCCCTTTCAGCTAGCAAGGTCAGTTTTCCCACTGCTAGGACTGCCCTTTCAGCTAGCAAGGTCAGTTTTTTCCCACTGCTAGGACTGCCCTTTCAGCTAGCAAGGTCAGTTTTTTCCCACTGCTAGGACTGCCCTTTCAGCTAGCAAGGTCAGTTTTCTCCCACTGCTAGGACTGCCCCTTCAGCTAGCAAGGTCAGTTTTCTCCCACTGCTAGGACTGCCCCTTCAGCTAGCAAGGTCAGTTTGCTCCCACTGCTAGGACTGCCCCTTCAGCTAGCAAGGTCAGTTTTCTCTCACTGCTAGGACTGCCCCTTCAGCTAGCAAGGTCAGTTTTCCCCACTGCTAGGACTGCCCCTTCAGCTAGCAAGGTCAGTTCCCCACAGCTAGGACTGTCCTTCCAGCTAGCTTGTTCTCTCATGCTGGTCCAGCCCTGTCTGCCAGCCTAGCTCCGGCAGCTAGCGCAGCCTCTATGTTAATGTAGCAGTACAGCTAGCATAGGCCCTGTAGCTATCAGTGCCCTGGCAGCTACCCTTTCCCTCTGCTAGCCCCTTCCCTGTTCCCCTCTCCAGTGCCCCTGTTCCAGCCCTGTCTGCTAGCCTAGCTCCGGCAGCTAGCGCAGCCTCTTTGTTAATGTAGCAGTACAGCTAGCATAGGCCCTGTAGCTATCTGTGCCCTGGCAGCTACCCTTTCCCTCTGCTAGCCCCTTCCCGGTGCTCCTCATAGTTACCCCTCAGCTCCTCTAGTTACCCCTCAGCTCCTCTAGTTACCCCTCAGCTCCTCTAGTTACCCCTCAGCTACCCTGTTCCTTTGCTAGCCCCACTTTTGTTGTAGCTTCCCCTGCTAGCATGGCCCAGTACTTTTTGTTTTGTTGCCTTGTTTTTTCCCTGCCCCTCTGTCTGTGTTTTTGGGTCGACCGGTGGCTCCCGTGGAGGGGGGAGTACTGTGAGGTTCGCCTCTCCCCGGACCTTTAATTCCCTGTCTCCTCACTTCTCCAGCCCCCACCCTCGCGCTCGTTTAGCCTCGTCTGCTCTTCAGCAGCCCACACCCTTGGACTATCTGTCAGTATCTGTTTGATTGGTTCGTGCCGAACACACTCTTCTAGTTCAAGTATCAATTACCATCACGCACCTGATGTGTGTTCTAATTAGCGCCCCAGTGGGTTTTAAATACCTCGCTCTTCCCCTCAGTCCTGGTCGGGTCGTTCCGTATCATATCTCTATCACCAAACCCCTACGGGAGGTTCTCTGTCTGTAGGCTCCTACGGGAGTTTCTGTTTCTGTCTGTATGCTGTTTTATCTCCGGCGTGAGACGAGGTGCAAGCCTTGGCCACCTGTCGCCGTTTGCCTGGAGGGAGACACTGTACTGCGCTCTCTAATCCTCTACGGGAGGTATTCCAGTGTTCCACTCCAGACCTCCGCGCCAGATGCGCTCAAGCCTTCGCCACCTGTCGCCGTTTGCCTGGAGGGAGACACTGTACTGCGCTCTCTAATCCTCTACGGTAGGTATTCCAGTGTTCCACTCCAGACCTCCACGCAGCAGACGCGCACCACTCAGACCTCCGCGCCAGATGCGCTCTCCGTACCGGCGCGTACTCCAAGCAGACGCGCACCACTCAGACCTCCGCGCCAGATGCGCTCTCCGTACCGGCGCGTACTCCAAGCAGACGCGCACCACTCAGACCTCCGCGCAGCAGATGCGCACCACTCAGACCTCCGCGCCAGATGCGCTCTCCGTACCGGCGCGTACTCCAAGCAGACGCGCACCACTCAGACCTCCGCGCCAGATGCGCTCTCCGTACCGGCGCGTACTCCAAGCAGACGCGCACCACTCAGACCTCCGCGCCAGATGCGCTCTCCGTACCGGCGCATACTCCAAGCAGACGCGCACCACTCAGACCTCCGCACCAGATGCGCTCTCCGTACCGGCGCGTACTCCAAGCAGACGCGCACCACTCAGACCTCCGCGCCAGATGCGCTCTCCGTACCGGCGCGTACTCCAAGCAGACGCGCACCACTCAGACCTCCGCGCCAGATGCGCCCTCCGTACCGGCGCGTACTCCAAGCAGACGCGCACCACTCAGACCTCCGCGCCAGATGCGCTCTCCGTACCGGCGCGTACTCCAAGCAGACGCGCACCACTCAGACCCCGCGCCAGATGCGCTCTCCGAGCCGGCGCGCTCTCCTCCAGACGTCTAGCCTGCGCGCTCCTACTCCATCCCTGTAAGCAGCTCTGACCCTCGCCCTGTTCCAAGGCCCGAACCCTGTTTTCTCTGTCCCTGTTTCCCCTCTCTAGTCCTCCTAGTCCTCTCTGTCCAGTCCTTCTAGTCCTCCTAGTCCTCCCTGTCCCCAGCCCGCCTCCGCGAGCCTCTGTCCCTGTTTCCCCTCCCTTGTCCTCCTAGTCCTCCCTGTCCAGTCCTTCTAGTCCTCCTAGTCCTCCTTGTCCAGTCCTCCTAGTCCTCCCTGTCCAGTCCTCCTAGTCCTCCTAGTCATCCCTTTCCAGTCCTCCTAGTCCTCCCTGTTCCTGTCTTGTTCCCTTGCCCTGGCCCTGTCCGTTAGCCTTTCCCTTAGCCTTCCCCTTAGCCAGCTCGCCTCTTAAAGGCACTGTGCCTATTTTCCCATGTTCTTGTTTTCCTGTAATTTGTGTTCTCCCTTAAAGGGACAGTGCCGTTTTCTGTTGTTTTCAATAAATGCCCAGTTCTTGGCTTACTCTCATACCTGTCTTGTGTTGTGCGATTGGGGTCGGTTACAAACCATAACAGTACGACCCGACCCGTCGACGACCCCAGCCAGCACAGACGGTGTATGTTGAGTTTGCCTTTTTTTTTTGTTCCCTCTAGTTCCCCTGTTAGTTCCCCTGTTGACTCCCCTGTTTGCTTCCCTGTTAGCCTCGTTAGCTCCCCTGCAGCTTGTTAGGCCTCTACTACCAGCATGGCCCCAGTCTGCTAGCTTAGCCCCGGCTGCTAGCACAGCCTCTATGTTAATGCAGCCCTTGCTGCTGGCATAGGCCCTGTAGCTAGCCATGCCCAGGCAGCTAACCCGGTCCCTCTGCATGGCCTCCACTTTTTGTGTAGCCTTCCCACTGCTAGGACTGCCCTTTCAGCTAGCAAGGTCAGTTTTCCCACTGCTAGGACTGCCCTTTCAGCTAGCAAGGTCAGTTTTTTCCCACTGCTAGGACTGCCCTTTCAGCTAGCAAGGTCAGTTTTCTCCCACTGCTAGGACTGCCCTTTCAGCTAGCAAGGTCAGTTTTCCCACTGCTAGGACTGCCCTTTCAGCTAGCAAGGTCAGTTTTCCCACTGCTAGGACTGCCCTTTCAGCTAGCAAGGTCAGTTTTATCCCACTGCTAGGACTGCCCCTTCAGCTAGCAAGGTCAGTTTGCCCCACTGCTAGGACTGCCCTTTCAGCTAGCAAGGTCAGTTTTCTCTCACTGCTAGGACTGCCCCTTCAGCTAGCAAGGTCAGTTTTCCCCACTGCTAGGACTGCCCCTTCAGCTAGCAAGGTCAGTTCCCCACAGCTAGGACTGTCCTTCCAGCTAGCTTGTTCTCTCATGCTGGTCCAGCCCTGTCTGCCAGCCTAGCTCCGGCAGCTAGCGCAGCCTCTATGTTAATGTAGCAGTACAGCTAGCATAGGCCCTGTAGCTATCAGTGCCCTGGCAGCTACCCTTTCCCTCTGCTAGCCCCTTCCCTGTTCCCCTCTCCAGTGCCCCTGTTCCAGCCCTGTCTGCTAGCCTAGCTCCGGCAGCTAGCGCAGCCTCTTTGTTAATGTAGCAGTACAGCTAGCATAGGCCCTGTAGCTATCTGTGCCCTGGCAGCTACCCTTTCCCTCTGCTAGCCCCTTCCCGGTGCTCCTCATAGTTACCCCTCAGCTCCTCTAGTTACCCCTCAGCTCCTCTAGTTACCCCTCAGCTCCTCTAGTTACCCCTCAGCTACCCTGTTCCTTTGCTAGCCCCACTTTTGTTGTAGCTTCCCCTGCTAGCATGGCCCAGTACTTTTTGTTTTGTTGCCTTGTTTTTTCCCTGCCCCTCTGTCTGTGTTTTTGGGTCGACCGGTGGCTCCCGTGGAGGGGGGAGTACTGTGAGGTTCGCCTCTCCCCGGACCTTTAATTCCCTGTCTCCTCACTTCTCCAGCCCCCACCCTCGCGCTCGTTTAGCCTCGTCTGCTCTTCAGCAGCCCACACCCTTGGACTATCTGTCAGTATCTGTTTGATTGGTTTGTGCCGAACACACTCTTCTAGTTCAAGTATCAATTACCATCACGCACCTGATGTGTGTTCTAATTAGCGCCCCAGTGGGTTTTAAATACCTCGCTCTTCCCCTCAGTCCTGGTCGGGTCGTTCCGTATCATATCTCTATCACCAAACCCCTACGGGAGGTTCTCTGTCTGTAGGCTCCTACGGGAGTTTCTGTTTCTGTCTGTATGCTGTTTTATCTCCGGCGTGAGACGAGGTGCAAGCCTTGGCCACCTGTCGCCGTTTGCCTGGAGGGAGACACTGTACTGCGCTCTCTAATCCTCTATGGGAGGTATTCCAGTGTTCCACTCCAGACCTCCGCGCCAGATGCGCTCAAGCCTTCGCCACCTGTCGCCGTTTGCCTGGAGGGAGACACTGTACTGCGCTCTCTAATTCTCTACGGGAGGTATTCCAGTGTTCCACTCCAGACCTCCGCGCAGCAGACGCGCACCACTCAGACCTCCGCGCCAGATGCGCTCTCCGTACCGGCGCGTACTCCAAGCAGACGCGCACCACTCAGACCTCCGCGCCAGATGCGCTCTCCGTACCGGCGCGTACTCCAAGCAGACGCGCACCACTCAGACCTCCACGCAGCAGACGCGCACCACTCAGACCTCAGCGCCAGATGCGCTCTCCGTACCGGCGCGTACTCCAAGCAGACGCGCACCACTCAGACCTCCGCGCCAGATGCGCTCTCCGTACCGGCGCGTACTCCAAGCAGACGCGCACCACTCAGATCTCCGCGCCAGATGCGCTCTCCGTACCGGCGCGTACTCCAAGCAGACGCGCACCACTCAGACCTCCGCGCCAGATGCGCTCTCCGTACCGGTGCGTACTCCAAGCAGACGCGCACCACTCAGACCTCCGCGCCAGATGCGCTCTCCGTACCGGCGCGTACTCCAAGCAGACGCGCACCACTCAGACCTCCGCGCCAGATGCGCCCTCCGTACCGGCGCGTACTCCAAGCAGACGCGCACCACTCAGACCTCCGCGCCAGATGCGCTCTCCGTACCGGCGCGTACTCCAAGCAGACGCGCACCACTCAGACCCCGCGCCAGATGCGCTCTCCGAGCCGGCGCGCTCTCCTCCAGACGTCTAGCCTGCGCGCTCCTACTCCATCCCTGTAAGCAGCTCTGACCCTCGCCCTGTTCCAAGGCCTGAACCCTGTTTTCTCTGTCCCTGTTTCCCCTCTCTAGTCCTCCTAGTCCTCTCTGTCCAGTCCTTCTAGTCCTCCTAGTCCTCCCTGTCCCCAGCCCGCCTCCGCGAGCCTCTGTCCCTGTTTCCCCTCCCTTGTCCTCCTAGTCCTCCCTGTCCAGTCCTTCTAGTCCTCCTAGTCCTCCCTGTCCAGTCCTTCTAGTCCTCCTAGTCCTCCCTGTCCAGTCCTTGTCCAGTCCTCCTAGTCCTCCCTGTCCAGTCCTCCTAGTCCTCCTAGTCATCCCTTTCCAGTCCTCCCTGTTCCTGTCTTGTTCCCTTGCCCTGGCCCTGTCCGTTAGCCTTTCCCTTAGCCTTCCCCTTAGCCAGCTCGCCTCTTAAAGGCACTGTGCCTATTTTCCCATGTTCTTGTTTTCCTGTAATTTGTGTTCTCCCTTAAAGGGACAGTGCCGTTTTCTGTTGTTTTCAATAAATGCCCAGTTCTTGGCTTACTCTCATACCTGTCTTGTGTTGTGCGATTGGGGTCGGTTACAAACCATAACACTCATGGTGTTCCATTAAGGATACCAATTGCACACCACAGATACCACACATTTTTCTATGAAAGAGAGACATCGAGAGGTTTTGTATCAGATTTTTATCATCAATTACTAACGGCCTCGTATGAAACCCTCCACCTAGACTCCGTCTGGAGGAAGGATATACCAGACCTGGAAAAAGATTTTGAATGGCAAGAAGCCTGGGCAAATGTTCGACTTGCATCAAGGAACCCGGACCATCAACAAATCAATCTTAACTATATTCATAGGACATACTTGACTCCTATAAGACTGAACAGAATGGGTCTTAAACAAGACTCCAAATGCTCCTTATGTACAAATGGGGACGAGGGGACATTTATGCACATGTATTGGGACTGCCCACCAGTTAAGATATTCTGGAAAGAAGTGACCCAGCAATTATCTTAATTCTGAATATACCTGTACACCCCTCTGTATTATTGCTGAATGATGTTTTTTGAGTATGCAGTACCTATACAGCTAAAGAGATTGGTTTTATCTGGTATTACAGTGGCTAAAAAACTGATAGCATCACGATGGTTTCAACTGGAAAAAATTTGCCGAAAGGTCTGGATTCTTACATATCTCGATGTGATTTATCTAGAAATATCTACAGCAAGAATTTTGGGTCTCAATGAATCCAAATTGACAATGTGGTTAGAAGTGGTGGAGAGAATAAAGGCTAGCATATAATGGTAGTGTCTGGTTAGGAGCGAATGATAATGGATGGATTATCCATTGGGGGGTCCAGGGTGGGGGGTGCGAGCAAGAGCATATGTGTGTAGGGGAATAGATAGCAGGTATTAGGGGTATATCTTGTATAAGACATTTATCTAAACGGTGATTTAATTGATGTGCACTGTTAACAATGCTTGTATATCTAATCGTGTGTTGTCATGTTTGTTTATGTGTTTGTTTAAAAAAAAAAAAAAAAAAAAAAAAAGACAACAATGACAGTAACACAGCAGGAAGGGGAGGAGCCTCTCTCCATAAGAGACAACAGTGACAGTAACACAGCAGGAATGGAAGGAGCCTCTCTCCATAATAGACAACAATGACAGTAACACAGCAGGAAGGGGAGGAGCCTCTCTTGATAAGAGACAACAATGGCAGTAACACAGCAGGAAGAGGAGGAGCCTCTGT
>NC_140181.1:13162180-13194680 GCF_963971535.1 Notolepis coatsorum
GAAATCAGATGATTGACAGGGGCTGGTGTGAGCTGGGTAGGGTCGTTTTTCAAAATTTGAAAGCCCTGAGTCTCTTCCTTCAAAAGACTACACTCACTTTTGGATGTGCCACTTCCTCCTGTCAATATGCGCCGGTTTCCGACTCAATGCCCTGAGATTTCTATAATCTTATATTTCACTAATAACAGTTAAAATAATTGGTAAACAAACGTAATGCTGAAAATATACACTTTTACTGTATATCTCGGGCTTAAGAGGTTAACCCTGTGAGGCCCAAATTAAAAAGACATTAGCAACTTCAGAGGCCAGAGGGTGGGACATATAAACACATTTTGTTATGGTTTGACACCGACCCCAAACGCAACGACACAAGAGAGTTGGATTCAGAGTTGCCAAATACAAGGGCTTGTTTATTTGGTGACTAGAATAAGTGAAACAGGGAAAGCAGGTCAACAAGAAACAGGTACAATGAACAAGGGGCAAAGTTCTGCTGCTCTGCAGCTTCTCCCGGAAGGGTAGTCTTGGGAAGCAGGAGCAGACCTCTGTACCGCTCTGCAGACTCTCACGGCGGACCTCTCAGATGTTGTGCAAGACCGAGAGAGGGAGAGAGGGAACGGGTCAGTGACAGAGCAGACTTGAAACGAGCTGGAGGACAGGGTGTTATATTCTTCGTGTTAAACAACACAGTGATGAGCAATATTCCAAAAACAGCCCAAGTGAATATCTTCATGTAAACACACAGTGAGCAAAATCCAAACACCGTCCAATTGTGAAATACTATCTTCGTGTAAATACACAGTGAGCAAAAATCCAACACAGACCAAATGTGAAACAATATCTTCGTGTAAATACACAGTGAGCAAAAATCCAAACACAGTCCAAATGTGAAATAATATCTTCGTGTCAATACACAGTGGGAGGTGGAAGATCCCCAAAATATTATTCCAAAAAAGGAAAGAGCAAAAACGATAAAGGCTGGGTGAGTGACTGTCTGACAAAAAGGTGGTAGACTTCAGTGTAAAGGTTTACACACGAAAATCGGAAATAGGTCAAGACAGTCAATCTAGATAAACTCACCCAGACGAGCTGCGTAAAGGAACAGGACAACAGTGGAGGCGAGCGCGCGCCACGGAGCAGGTATCCAAGCGGAGGCTTCTAGGAAAGCGGAGGCTTCTAGGAAAGCGGAGGCTTCTTAGGAATTCCTGGAGAATAGCACAGTGAAACAGCAGCAACGGGGAAAAACATCCAGCGACAAATCAAGACGAACCAACAACTTAGGGTGGGGAAAACGGGGTATAAATAATGAGGGATCGATTGATTGAAAGGCAGTGACAGCTGGGGAATGTGATTGAAAAGCGTGGGGAAATGAGGGAACCAATCAGCGACGTCTCAGATGACGTCAGCGGGGAGAAACGTGTGAACGAGGGAATTGAAATACTTGACAGAAAAAATGAATGAAAACAAAGCGAGGGTGGTTAAAGGAACAGAACGAGTGAGAAGCGCAAGGACAGAAACCTCACAGTACCCCCCCCTCCAAGGGAGCCACCTGGCGACCAGGCCGACCCGGCCCGTCAGGATGGGCTCGATGGAAGTCAGTGATCATCCACCAACACGGGAGGCGCCGGATCAGGAGCTGGAGGCAAAAGGGGACTGAGGGAGACGGGCTTAACCCGGGAGACATGGAACACGGGGCGGATGTGCATGGATGCAGGAAGCTTCAGGCGCAGGGCCGCCGGACTGAGTACCTTCAGGACCTCGAAAGGTCCGACGAAACGGGGTTTGAGCCTCCTGGCCGAGGACCGTAGCGGGAGGTCCCTTGCGGAGAGCCACACCCTCTGCCCAGGGCGGTAAGTCGGCGCAGGAACCCGGCGCCGGTCGGCACCACGACAGGCGCGCTCAGACGTCTGGAGCAGCGGACCAATCATCACAGTACTTCAAGAAGCCCGTGGTGGGGAAAGAGCCAAACCTTACAGCACCCGGCGACCCACACGGCCCCGGCCTGCCCGGACGGGACCCAAGGAAGCCGGCGATCAGGGGCACTGGAGAGGGGGACAAAGACAGAGGCCCGGAGAGGGGGACCGGAGACGTGGACAGAGGACCGGCGAGGGAGGCCGGAGACGGGGACCGGGACCCGGTGAGGGGGCTGGACGGCACCCGAAGACACCGGGCACGACAGGAGGGGCTCCACCCCTTGATGGCACCGGAGGACCAGGCGATGTGGGGCTCGTGCAGCGCGAGCCAGGGCCTGCCCAGGACCACAGGGACAAGAGGAGAGCTGGTGACGAAAAACTGGAGCCTCTCAACGTGGTCACCAGCAACGGTGAGAAGGACTGGACAGGTGCGTTGAGTGACGTCAGCCAGGCGGCGATGATCCATTGCGAAGACCTCCAAGGGCCTCTCGAGGTCCTCAAGCGGAATGCCGGCCCGGGTGGCAAACCCAACGTCCATGAAACTCCCCTCAGCACCAGAGTCCATGAGTGCACCCACCGTCGCCCGCTGGTCCGCCCAGGCTAGGGTGACGTCCGCCAGACGGTTGGGTGGTGCACGGGTGGGTATGGACGAGAGGTCCGGAGGCGACTCACCAGCGGGCCTCCGGGGCGGGGGACAGGAAAGACGGCTCACCAGGATCTCCCGGGGTCTTGGCGAGCCTGGTCCTCTTGGCCGGGCACGGCAATTGGAGACACGGTGTCCATCCCGGCCACAGTAGAGGCAACGGCCGGAGAAGAGCCTGGACTCCCGCTCGGCCGGGCTAAGGCGGTTGCGTCCCAGCTGCATGGGTTCCTCCTTGGTCACGGCTCGGGAGGGAACAAACCCATCAGTCACGGAGGGGGCAGGACGGACAGCACTGTAGAGGCGGCCGCTGGGAAAGGGAGCCCCTGAGCGGCGGTCGACGGCACAGTCGTAAGGCCGGCGAGGCGGAAAGACCTGAGCCCTGGACTCCCTGAACACCCCCTCGGGGTCGTAGTACTCGGGGGGTACGTCTGGGGTAAAGAAAACCTCCTCGAGGTCGTGGTCCTCGGGGGGTACGTCTGGGGTACCGAAATCCTCCTCGAGGTCGTGGTCCTCGGGGGGTGCGTCTGGGGGTCCCCGTCGGGTTCTCTCACGTCTTCTCTCCTGGAGGCGTCCGTCGACGCGGATGGCGAGGCTGAACAGGTCCTCGAGGGAACCAGGTTCCTCCTGGGTCGCGAGCTGGTCCCTGACTGCGTCACAGAGCCCCCTCATGAAGGTTAGGCGAAGAGCAGGTTCGTTCCATCCACTCTCCACCGCCGCCAGTCGAAACTCCATGACATAGTCCGTCACCCTGCCGCTCCCCTGTCGGAAGGTCCCCAACCGGGCTCCAGGGTCCAGACCTCGGGCTGGATGGTGGAACACTCTGCGGAGCTCCGCCACGAAGTCTGGGTAGGAGAACAAAAAATCTGCCTCCATTGCCCAGGAGGAAGTGACCCACTGGGCAGCATGGCCTGAAAGTAGGTTGGTTATATAAGCCACTTGGGACCCACGAGCAGAAAAACGGCTTGGTTGATGACGGAAAACCAACTCACATTGCATGATGAATGTGGCACACTCCTCGGGATTACCGTCGAACAGCCGTGGGACGGAGAGAAGGGGTTCCCGAGATGCGAGATCTGCTGGGGCTGCGGGGAATGTTCCTGAAGGGTGTGAGAGGTGAAAGGCATTAACGGTGTCGCCCAGCGAGTGAAGCTGAGCGAGAATGTCGGACTGTTGTCCCGCCAAAGCGGCCATTGAACCTTGAACAAGCAGGACCTGCTCTCGGAGTCCCTGTACAGCAGCTGCAGCCGCATCCAGCTGTAGGGCGTGTTCCTTGGCTGACTCTAACTGGACTGCCGCTGCTGTGCTGACTCTCTTGCGGGCGCAGACTGCGCAGGCCAGTACGAACCCCTTGACGTCGTTCCTCATGGTGGGCCACCAGAATCGACGAGCCAGGAGGGAGAACGTGCGATGAACGCCCGGGTGGCAGGCGAACCGGCTGGTATGGCCCCACTGGAGGACCCGGGACCGGACTGAGTTGGGGACAAAGAGACGGTTAACAGGTACATTGCCTGGAGCGCGATGGAAGCGTAGGGCACGCCTTACCACCCCCTCGATGCCCAAGGTGACTACTCTCTCTGTGTCGGCTGGGGTCGTCATTGGTTGGTTCGTAATGTTATGGTTTGACACCGACCCCAAACGCAACGACACAAGAGAGTTGGATTCAGAGTTGCCAAATACAAGGGCTTGTTTATTTGGTGACTAGAATAAGTGAAACAGGGAAAGCAGGTCAACAAGAAACAGGTACAATGAACAAGGGGCAAAGTTCTGCTGCTCTGCAGCTTCTCCCGGAAGGGTAGTCTTGGGAAGCAGGAGCAGACCTCTGTACCGCTCTGCAGACTCTCACGGCGGACCTCTCAGATGTTGTGCAAGACCGAGAGAGGGAGAGAGGGAACGGGTCAGTGACAGAGCAGACTTGAAACGAGCTGGAGGACAGGGTGTTATATTCTTCGTGTTAAACAACACAGTGATGAGCAATATTCCAAAAACAGCCCAAGTGAATATCTTCATGTAAACACACAGTGAGCAAAATCCAAACACCGTCCAATTGTGAAATACTATCTTCGTGTAAATACACAGTGAGCAAAAATCCAACACAGACCAAATGTGAAACAATATCTTCGTGTAAATACACAGTGAGCAAAAATCCAAACACAGTCCAAATGTGAAATAATATCTTCGTGTCAATACACAGTGGGAGGTGGAAGATCCCCAAAATATTATTCCAAAAAAGGAAAGAGCAAAAACGATAAAGGCTGGGTGAGTGACTGTCTGACAAAAAGGTGGTAGACTTCAGTGTAAAGGTTTACACACGAAAATCGGAAATAGGTCAAGACAGTCAATCTAGATAAACTCACCCAGACGAGCTGCGTAAAGGAACAGGACAACAGTGGAGGCGAGCGCGCGCCACGGAGCAGGTATCCAAGCGGAGGCTTCTAGGAAAGCGGAGGCTTCTAGGAAAGCGGAGGCTTCTTAGGAATTCCTGGAGAATAGCACAGTGAAACAGCAGCAACGGGGAAAAACATCCAGCGACAAATCAAGACGAACCAACAACTTAGGGTGGGGAAAACGGGGTATAAATAATGAGGGATCGATTGATTGAAAGGCAGTGACAGCTGGGGAATGTGATTGAAAAGCGTGGGGAAATGAGGGAACCAATCAGCGACGTCTCAGATGACGTCAGCGGGGAGAAACGTGTGAACGAGGGAATTGAAATACTTGACAGAAAAAATGAATGAAAACAAAGCGAGGGTGGTTAAAGGAACAGAACGAGTGAGAAGCGCAAGGACAGAAACCTCACACATTTACTATCAAATAGCATTGTGAGGCTCAACAACAGGACCAATTGTGCTTAAATGGGAACTATCTTATAAATGGCCTTTTTCAGTGTTTACCATTGTTTCTTAGCTATGTGGACTTATATTAATCTATGGATCTATGTCTCTAATTCTCATATTGGCGCATTCTTCCAATTCTCCTCTCACAATATTCACCCTCACTGAACTGAGTCATCTGAAAATGTGCATATCTGTGATGTCAGAGATTTCTCAGCTGCATAATAATGTGGCAGTTGATGTGGCAGTTGGCACCAGGCCACACGGTGGTTGGAGCCCAGCCTCAAAACGGCTTAAGATCTTGAGATAGAAAAATGCGTTTTTTGAGTACTTGATTAGAAATACAAACCGTACGTTAAATCTAGAGGAAGGAAGGACGTGGTACTTACCTCACCATTTGAAAAAAACCTAGGTGTTCCATAGACTCACAGGAATTGTGTAAAAGTGCCCAAATAGTGAAAGAAATAGTAAAATAGTTCCCCTTTAACATTTTTTAAATAAATTCTTTTTTTAAATGGCTAAAAGTGATTTTGTAATTTTGCAACCGTGGGTCTCACATGGTACTTTTAACCCTGTGAGGCCCAAATAAAAAAGACATTAGCAACTTCAGAGGCCAGAGGGTGAGACCTATAAACACATGAAGGGTGCCGTGACTGAAAAAAAAGGTTGAGAAACGCTGGGGTGTGGCTCTTTGTGGTACCACAGTAATTTTTGTGGCTCTTAGTCTCTGACTGGTTGGCCACCCCTGTCCTAAAGTGTGCAAACATCACGCAGCTTGAAACTCTGGCACTCGACAGATCAGCCTGGCAAGTCACTTGTGCCACTGCAGTTTCCCAAATACACCAAACGAACCAAGACCGAAGATCTGAGAGGCGCACACAACGACGGGCTGGCATCCCCCAGGTATCTGGCTTCCCTTGCGCCATCTGTGGACGGGTGTGCGGCTCAAGGATCGGACTCAACGCCCACGAGAAGTGGCACCAGCGGCAGCGTCGCTAAACCTCCCACCCACCCCCCCCCCCCCCCATCCCTGGAGCAAGCGTCATCATCGAACACGTTGGACAGCCAAGAGAGTGTGCCTGTGTGTGTGTGTGTGTCTGAAGATCTCATTGTGCATCTTGGAACAGTACTGAACGGAATGGCTTGATGCAAATGTAACCCCAGGTTCAGATTCATAATTATCAGTTACATAAATAGTTCCTGTTTATCTCTGCTACCACTTCCTGTTTTACCATGAGGTCCCACTTCCTGTATATAGCGTATGATGTCATGATTTGAAGGTTCTGGAACCTTTGTGATGTCATCCTATGATGTCATATAGAACATTCCGGAACCTCTTGGTTTCCTATATATTCAGCCAGCTCTCAAGCAGCCAGCCTCTTTCTCCTCAACCACTGGACCCGCAACATCACCCAGACGGACCGGACTAACCAACCGACTGGAAGCCGCAAGTCTCCACCAGCACCCCGGAGCAGTCCAGACCACCCCTCACCAAGCGTGCTCAGCTGGATAGATACCCGATGGCGAGCCAACCCCGGAACATTTGATAAGACTAATGGCAGCCTGCTGTGAATACCCATGAGGCTCACCTAGTGCTCAACTATTGCTACACCACTAGTCCGGTAGGATTGAACTGAACGAGACTACAAGGACTTCCAAGGGAGGCAATCCCGTTCACCTTATGTTGTGATATTGTATTTTGTATTTGAATTGATTTAACTGGATATATGGATATAGATATTCTGCCATTGTATGATGTTATAATAGAACCTTCTAGAACATAGAACCTTCTAGAACCGGTTGTGGTGATGTCATAATAGACCTCGATTATCGCCGAATCACTTCCTGGTTTAAAGAGTTAACGGGCCAATTCACCTAATAAGGTATTTGCATTCCCTGATAAACTAATATAGAGTTACCGATGATAACCTCAGAGACGTCTGAATGAACCCCAATGTGTTGATCCAATCGACCTAGGCCTTGATATCGACCTAACCCTCCCGCAAGGAAAGGTTACTGACCTAATCTAAAAGGGATACTTCCAAGCATAAGTTGTACTTTACGTACGTATATATTATTACTGTTTATCTAGCGCGCTTTTAATTAAAACACCGGTTATTGTTATAACTCTGCCTCTGGTCTACAATTTTTATTTTTTTTTTTTATCCACTTTTTCTCCCATTTTTCCATATTTTCTCCCATCCCAATTTCGTATCATCCAATTCAACCCTCCCCTGTCACGAACGCTGTTTCTTGCCTCCCACAAGCCGGCTGCAATGTGGACTAAGTCATACATAGCACAAGTCCCCTCCGGTACTTGAGGTAACAGCAGTCGCATCTTTTCACCTGCGCAGCTCGATCTCTCAGTGTCGAGGAGTAACGCGTGGGAGGCTCACGCTGCCCCCGACACTTCCTGATTCTACTGCGCAGGCGCACCAACCGACTTGTAGGAGTCGCTTGTTGTCTACAATTCTTTTAATTGTGTATATTACTCCTTGTCGCATTCGAACCTAGAACTGTGCCCGTGGCAAACAGCTGTTACTGGTATTAACACAAGTGCTACATAAATTTGGCGAGCCAGCCAGGAGGAGTATATCACAGTTAACTGGATTATTAGCCTGTAAGGCAGAAGCTTAAATAGCGTGTAGCGATGGAAGTAGTTCAAACTAGCAGAGTGAGACTCCCTAATTCAATCATAGTCCGCGGTATAGACGATATTACCACTGACCCTGACCTGAAGGAATATCTGATGGGACGCGGCACCATTCAGAGGACGTTCTTAGTAGCTCCTGTCGGCTTAGAGCCAGAATCACGGGTTATTATAGAATACGACGGCCCGCAAGCAGTTTCTAATTTCCGACTAACCACGCCCGACGCGAGTTACCTCATTCGAGACTTAGCCAGCGTTTATGACCCTGTAGCCAGTGACACGGTTACACAGACTTTTCTCGCAGACCTAGCGGTGATAGCGACAGAGAGGGGCGAAGCCCTTGAGGAAGTCCTCACGAGAGAACTCGCCACCATCAGCGCCGCCCTCAAACGCCGCCCTCAGCCCGACCCCCACCCCGACGAAGGGACCGGGGGGGACGCATTCAGAATGGACGCCCCACAGGGTCCGGGGCCTGCAACACAAGCAAGCCCCTTACCCTGGACAAGCCGAGTGGAGCCGGTACCCGAGCTCCGCTGGCCTCAAGCACCAGTGCGCCCGCAAGAGAATGCACAACCTGTTCTGACACCCGCTGATGTCAACCCACCAGGGATGCAAAGGATAATTGTGGAGCACCTAATGAGAACCGAAGACGCAGCCATGCTCAGTCAAGCATCCGTGAGAATCAGACCCTTCTCTGGGCGAAGCCCTCCGCCCGACAGAGAAGTAGACTACGAGACATGGCGGAACAATGCGGTTCTTCTCCTCAACGACACAAGAGTGTCTGATGTAAACAAATCCCGGAAACTCCTGGATAGCCTCATGGCACCCGCCAGTGACATGGTAAGACACCTGGAACCTGACTGTCCTCCAGGGGACTACCTGGAGAGCCTCGACGCCGCCTTCGGAACCATTGAAGATGGAGCTGATCTTTTTGCCAAGTACCTGAATACAGTGCAATACGTTGGAGAGAAATCATCAGCTTACCTTCCGCGATTACGGGGGATCCTGACTACCACCTATAGGAGGGGGGGCGTAGCGGCCAATGCCCTCGATCGGCAACTGCTAAGCCAATTCATCAGAGGCTGCAGGGACACCGCCATGCTAACCGAGCTGCAGCTAGCACAGAGAAAGAACAACCCACCTACCTTTACCGAATTCCTCCTGTTAATCCGCACCGCAGAAGACCAGCGCTCTTCCAAAGAATACCGCATGAGACAGAGCCCGAACGTTTCGAGGCCAAGGGTATCGAGTAACGCCCAGGGCAGCTGGACCCAAAGGGAAGAGGAATACGCTCCAAAGTCGATTCCGGACTCCAGCTCCAACTTCCAACGGTTAGAGGGCCTAATTGCAGACTTACAGACACAGATCCTGGGAAGGAGGGACAACCGGAACAGACAAGCGAGGCCAGCTTCCAAGCAAGAAGCCCAGGCATCAGTTAAACCGACGACTAACAGAGGTACTCCCAAGTCCCAAAAGTCGGAGACTCAAAGCCCAAAGTCCTACATAAGCCATAGACCCAGACCCTGGTATTGTTTCAGCTGTGGAGAAGATGGACACATGCGACACCAATGCGAGAGGGAGCCGAACCCCTCTCTGGTGGACTTGAAACATAAAGTACTAGCTGAAAACCAGCAGGTCTGGGACATGAATTTAAACTAAAGACAGTTGCTGCAGAGGGACGAGCAGGAACTGGGGTACGAGAGAGATGTCCCAGACGGCAGTGGCGCGCCTCGGCCACTTATGCCAAAGTGGCGGCCATACCTAAAGGACTGGTTGGAGCCAAATGCACTGCCCACGTAATCCTGGAAGGTAAAGAATGCGGCTGCTTACTCGATACAGGCTCCCAAGTAACAACGATCCCAAATTCCTTCTATCAAGCGAACATGTCTCACCTACCCCTTAACTCCTTATACGACCTGCTGGAAGTGGAAGGAGCCAATGGGCAGGAGATCCCCTACCTCGGCTACGTCGAAACTACAATCACGTTTCCACGGAGCATGTTCGGTGTAGACATCGACATCGCCACCCTAGCGCTGATTGTGCCTGATATGAGCACTACCCTGTCCACAGTGCTGGTAGGCACAAACGCCCTAGACAGCCTGTACCAGCAGTGCACAGATACCCCATCTACGAAATACCAATCCCGGCCCTACGGCTACCAGGTAGTCTTGCGAACCCTTGAAGCCAGACATAAACAGTCTGCGGAGTCCAGCCTGGGCGAAGTGAAACTACATAGCAGAGACCCGGAAACTATCGCTCCAGGGCAGACCAAAGTCCTCGAGGGGGTAGTGAGTTGCCGGGCAACCCACGCAGGAAGATGGGTGATGATAGAGTCCCCAAGGTCAACGGCCTTGCCAGGGGGAATCTTGGTATCAGGTGGCTTAGCAGAGCTACCACGAAAACTGCCACATTGTATACCAGTCCTCCTTAAGAACGAGTCCGACCACGATATTACCCTGTCCCCGAGGGTTGTGATAGCCGAGATACATGCAGTCATGAGTGTCCGGCCGCTCAAGACACTGGACGCAGACCTAGCGACAGACCCTAACCAAACATCAAAGCTCAAGTTTGACTTTGGAGACTCTCCAGTATCTCAAGAGTGGAAAGAGAAGATAACGGAACGGCTGAACTCCATGCAAGAAGTTTTCGCCCACCACGATCTCGACTTCGGATGCACTGACAAGATAAAGCATCACATAAAGCTCAATGACAAGACACCATTCAAACAACGGGCGAGACCGATACACCCGCAAGATATAGAAGCTGTGCGCGCCCACATTCAACAGCTCCTCGACACTGGAGTCATCCGAGAATCTGAATCACCATTCTCGTCGCCAATTGTAGTCGTCAGGAAGAAGAACGGCGATGTCAGGCTATGCATAGACTACAGGAAACTGAACCTCCAAACAGTAAAGGACTCATACGCCCTGCCCAACCTGGAGGATTCCTTTTCAGCACTGACTGGGTCCAAATGGTTCTCAGTGCTAGATCTCAAATCTGGTTATTACCAGATCGAAATGGAAGAAAAGGACAAGCACAAGACAGCATTTGTCTGCCCGCTGGGGTTCTTTGAGTTCAATAGGATGCCTCAAGGAATAACAAATGCGCCAGGCACATTCCAGCGGCTTATGGAGAGGTGCGTGGGAGAGTTGAACTTGAAGCAAACCCTCGTCTTCCTGGACGATCTGATCGTTTTCTCTTCAACGCTGGAGGAACACGAGGCGCGACTCATGCGAGTCCTGAGCAAGCTGAACGAGTATGGGCTAAAACTATCACCCGAAAAGTGCAAATTCTTCCAGACCTCCGTAAGGTATCTAGGCCACATAGTGTCTGAGAAAGGAGTCGAAACGGACCCAGAAAAGACAACCGCACTCACCACCTGGCCAAAGCCAACCAAGCTGAAAGAACTGAGAGCATTTCTAGGATTCTGCGGGTACTACCGTAAATTCGTCAAAGACTATTCCAAGATAGTGAAACCCCTCAACGCACTTACTGCCGGATACCCTCCCATGAAGAAGCATGGGAAAGCTACAGTGACCGCCGAGAAGTATTACGACCCTAAAGCTCCCTTCCATGACAGATGGACCCCAGCGTGCCAGACAGCTTTCGACGCTATCATAGAAAAGCTGACCACTACCCCTGTTCTCGGTTTCGCCGACCCCGAAAAGCCGTACATATTGCACACGGATGCAAGCGCACTAGGTCTCGGCGCCGCCCTTTACCAGGAGCAGCAAGGACAGAAGCGTGTCATCGCGTATGCAAGCCGCGGATTGTCAAAATGTGAAACCAGATATCCTGCCCATAAATTGGAGTTCCTTGCCTTAAAATGGTCGGTAACTGAGAAGTTCCAGGATTACCTCTACGGACGACCATTTCTTGCTGTCACTGATAGTAACCCCCTGACGTATGTCCTTACCACGGCTAAGCTTGATGCCGCAAGCTACAGATGGTTATCCGATCTATCTACCTTCGACTTCCAGCTGCAATACAGAGCTGGGAACCAGAATCAAGACGCTGATGGGCTGTCCCGGCGACCACACAGCACACCAGAGGATGACGCAAAATTGATAAAAGAGATGGAAAGAATACAACAGTTTGCGAAAAGACACCTCCCGGAACCAGAACACACAAACATGAGTGAAGACATCATTATAGCCATCTGCGACAGACACTTAGTTCGCGAAGTGATCGACAATGGCTCTACAGAGACACCATCGAGCCGTGCATTGGTGGGATCACTTGCCCTCCACCCAAGTGCAATTCCAGACAGCTTCCAAGGAGAGGATCAGCTGGGTGGCCTACCCGTCGTTCCGCTGATAACTCCTGCCGAAATGAGAGAAAAGCAAAGAGCCGACACCTGTATCAGTCAAGTACTACAGCTAGTGGAGGCAGGGGAGAAACCTCCACCGACACTCAGAAAGGAAATCCCCGAACTTTACCTTCTACTAAGAGAGTGGAATCGGTTAGAAGTATTGGACGGGGTCCTGTACAGGAAGAGGCAAGAAGGCGCACAGACCCACCATCAACTGGTGCTGCCAGAAGACCTGAGACCTATGGTCTTAAAAAGCCTTCACGATGACATGGGCCACATGGGCGTGGACCGAACCCTAGACCTCGTCCGGAAGCGATTCTATTGGCCCAAAATGGCAGCTGAAATAGAGACAAAGATCAGGACCTGCAACCGATGTGTACGGCGTAAGGTACCACAAGAGAGAGCTGCCCCGTTGGTGAACATCACGGCCACACGACCACTAGAGTTGCTGTGCATGGACTTTCTCAGCCTGGAACCAGACTCCAGTAACACAAAGGACATCTTGGTCATTACGGACCACTTCACGAAATACGCAGTAGCGATCCCTACCGCCAATCAAAAAGCGCGGACAGTCGCTAAATGCCTGTGGGACAACTTCATTGTCCACTATGGTATCCCGGAGAAGCTCCACAGCGACCAAGGTGCGGATTTCCAATCCCGCACAATTAGAGAGCTGTGTGAGCTGGCCGGCATCAAAAAGATACGAACTACCCCGTACCATCCAAGGGGAAACCCAGTAGAACGCTTCAACCGGACCCTGCTTAATATTCTGGGCACCCTGGAGAATAAGAAGAAGAGCCATTGGCGAGACTACGTCAAACCCCTAGTACACGCCTACAACTGTACTAAGAACGACACTACTGGATTCACCCCGTATGAACTGATGTTCGGGCGACAGCCAAGATTGCCTGTGGACATAGCCTTCAACTTACCTGTCAACTACAAGCCAGGCTCACACTCGCAGTACGTCCGCAGTTTGAGATCGCACCTTGAAGCAAGTTACAGAGTAGCTACAGAAAATGCGCAGAAGACGGCGGACCGCAACAAAGCCAGGTTCGACAAACGAGTTGTTGAGTCTACCCTGCAGGAAGGGGACAGGGTTCTCGTCAGGAACGTCCGCCTCAGAGGAAAGCACAAGCTAGCAGACCGGTGGGAAGCAGATATCTATATTGTAGTGAAACACACTGGACATGTCCCAGTCTATGTAGTGCGACCTGAAACCAGAGATGGCCCACTACGAACGCTCCACAGAGACCTACTGCTACCTTGCGGCTTCCTTCCTACTACCCCTGTGGAAGATGGACCTCCTGTAAAGGTCAAAGCTAAGCGACCAAGAACTCGACAGAACCCAAGAGAAGAAAGCTTGAATGAATCGGAGGGAGAGGACCCAGATGATGACTATCTTGATCTCCCTTATCACTATGACCAGGGAGGTCTAGTGGTGGAAACACGACTCTTTCCAGTGTCCACAGTCGAGCAAGACCCCTCAGACGGAGTCATTATTCCAGAGGGAGCGCCAGATACAGCGGATCTGGAAACTCCCTTACCTGATATGGATCCGGAAGAGGACAACCTACCCGACCAGACCTTACCAGTTATGAGTTCAGAGGAGAACAATACTAGCATGAATGAACTGGAGACCGAACCCGATGGACCGGGGAATGTCCACAACGATGTGGAAAGAGAAACCGAAAGAGAGGTCATAGATGAACAGCCAAGAAGGTCGACAAGACATAGGGAACCTCCAAAAACCCTGACTTATCACCGACTAGGAAACCCAATAGTGACGATAATCCAGTCAATATTACAGAGTCTAAGCTCAGTAATCGCAGACTCTTTAGGTGACTCTGACTCCACAGAACCCCATAGGATTGTGATAATGTAGTCCTGGGGTAATATGCACAGGGACGTGCATTAGGATAGAAGGGGAGAATGTAACCTCGGGTTCAGATTCATAACTAGCATAGGAACATAAATAGTTAATGTTAGTAGGTAAGAACTTTCTAGACAGTAAAACATTCTAGGCCCAGACTCCCCAAAACCCCATAGGATTGTGATAATGTAGTCCTGGGATAATATGCACAGGGACGTGCATTAGGATAGAAGGGGAGAATGTAACCCCAGGTTCAGATTCATAATTATCAGTTACATAAATAGTTCCTGTTTATCTCTGCTACCACTTCCTGTTTTACCATGAGGTCCCACTTCCTGTATATAGCGTATGATGTCATGATTTGAAGGTTCTGGAACCTTTGTGATGTCATCCTATGATGTCATATAGAACATTCCGGAACCTCTTGGTTTCCTATATATTCAGCCAGCTCTCAAGCAGCCAGCCTCTTTCTCCTCAACCACTGGACCCGCAACATCACCCAGACGGACCGGACTAACCAACCGACTGGAAGCCGCAAGTCTCCACCAGCACCCCGGAGCAGTCCAGACCACCCCTCACCAAGCGTGCTCAGCTGGATAGATACCCGATGGCGAGCCAACCCCGGAACATTTGATAAGACTAATGGCAGCCTGCTGTGAATACCCATGAGGCTCACCTAGTGCTCAACTATTGCTACACCACTAGTCCGGTAGGATTGAACTGAACGAGACTACAAGGACTTCCAAGGGAGGCAATCCCGTTCACCTTATGTTGTGATATTGTATTTTGTATTTGAATTGATTTAACTGGATATATGGATATAGATATTCTGCCATTGTATGATGTTATAATAGAACCTTCTAGAACATAGAACCTTCTAGAACCGGTTGTGGTGATGTCATAATAGACCTCGATTATCGCCGAATCACTTCCTGGTTTAAAGAGTTAACGGGCCAATTCACCTAATAAGGTATTTGCATTCCCTGATAAACTAATATAGAGTTACCGATGATAACCTCAGAGACGTCTGAATGAACCCCAATGTGTTGATCCAATCGACCTAGGCCTTGATATCGACCTAACCCTCCCGCAAGGAAAGGTTACTGACCTAATCTAAAAGGGATACTTCCAAGCATAAGTTGTACTTTACGTACGTATATATTATTACTGTTTATCTAGCGCGCTTTTAATTAAAACACCGGTTATTGTTATAACTCTGCCTCTGGTCTACAATTCTTTTAATTGTGTATATTACTCCTTGTCGCATTCGAACCTAGAACTGTGCCCGTGGCAAACAGCTGTTACTGGTATTAACACAAGTGCTACACAAAGGTTTGTCAAGAGAGGGCTTTTAAACATCACACTAAGAATCCTTCATAACCAACAGCTTTCTTAATGTAAGACGTTTCTTTTTTCTCCTCTCTAGAAAGTACGGCATGTCAAAAGGTGGCAAAAGAATCTAGTCAAGGTGAGGAAGAGTCTGTTCCTGCAGCAGCAACTCATTGAAAGGAGTGAGAATATCTTGATTCAGGAACAGCAGCAACTCGCCATAAAAGAAGAATGGCTGGAGAAGGAGAAGGAGAAGGAGCCGTCCCAACATCAGTTTGGCCCTGCAGGGACGCTGATTATTCATGTCCTTGTGGAAGGAAGACGAGGCAGAGACAGCCCTTCCACAAAAACCCTATTAGCTATGTAATAATAATAATTATTTTTATTATTATTATTATTATTATTAGCTATGTAACCATTGCAACCGCGACAACACCCGGGTACAAACGACATGGGGGGGACAAATCAAGCTGGAAACTCGCAACATATAGAAACATAATCATCATGGGGGACTCCAATCTGGCCAATCTACCCACCGTAAACAATAACTCAGTACAAGTAGATAGCTACCCACATGCCAAAATCAGACACGCAATACAAATACTTGACAAAGTGGAAATCACTTTCAAGGTCAGAGCGATCGTTCTGTCCTTCGGCATCAATGATAAAGAAACATACAATACCACACGGACAAAAATGGATCTTACGGCACTGTCAAGAGTGGCCAAAAAAGCATTTCCCGACGCACTCGTACTGATGGCATGCATAAATGTAGATGAAAGTTTGCCCCAACGCTACAAGGACAACATTGAAGCCATAAACAAACTAATAATGGCCACCGTAAAATACATCCCGAAAATAGAACAGGAGAAATTCCGAACTATTCGCGATGGGATCCATTGGACCAAACCAACGGGGGCAAACATCTGGCAAACATGGCAAAATGCACTGAAACACTTGATGTAATTAGAAAGAATAATAATAACAAAAACAACGGCCCATGTTGAGCACCAGTTCGGGCAGAAAGTGAGAGAAGCAAGACTGAGATGGTTTGGACATGTGCGGAGGAGGGAGGTGGGGTACATCGGGAGGAGGATGCTGGAGATGGAGCTGCCTGCAGGAAAGAGGAGGAGGGGAAGGCCCAAGAGGAGGTTTATGGACACAGTGAAGGAGGACATGCGGGCAGCGGGAGTGACGGAGGACGACGCAGATGACAGAAACAGATGGAAACGGATGATCCGCTGTGGCGACCCCTGACGGGAAAAGCCGAAAGAAAAAGAAGAAAGAAGAATAATAACAAAAACAAAATCAATACTTACACTCGCGAAGACTTGGCTAGTAAAGTCTCAATGACCCTCAACCTACTCATAGGCACGGTCAAATAAAACGTGTATAGAGGAGAAAGAGAAAAGGAGGAAGGATGGAGGAATGATGTCACTCCACTAAAAAAAATTATGGCAAGCGTATACCTGTCAAAGGGCGAATTACTTGTAATTCCTCAAATCTAGTGTATCTGTTGAAATGTCCTTGCAATTTGTCTTATGTGTGAAAAACAACTAGAGCTTTTAAAACTAGAATCAGTGAGCACAAAATGTTCAGTCAGAAATCTAGATGTCAAGTCATCAGTAGCTCGCCATTTTTCCAAATGCAATCATTCTGTCAATGATCTGAACTATATGGGACTCGAGCTAGTCAACAGGCCCTCTAGAGGGGGAGACAGGCATAAACTGCTATTACAACGTGAATGTTACTACATGTATAGAACCAAAGGGAATGAATGAGGAGAACGTGTTATCCTGTTTCCTATTAATAAGTGACCTTTACTTTTAAGAATGGAGAAATGTTTTTCGTTTTGTTTTTGTTTTTGTTTTCTTAGAGAATTGTGTTTGCAATTATGGTAATTTGCTCATTTATTTAGCCCTATTAGCTATGGTGAAGACGGTTTATTTAGTTTCTGGTCTTTATTTGTCTTTATTTGTATTTATTTGTATTTAATTTGAGTTTACTTCACATTATAACATACTAGATTATAATGTCCTTCCTACGGTCAAAGTTGACTAGCAATTCCAGGCACACCTGCAATGATGTCACTTCCTGCCTACCTTGTATATAGCCCCCATCTTTACAAGCTATCGTTGCTAGCCATTAACAATGAAGAAGGAACCTTTGTTCCGAAACATGTTTGTTCCAGTTTGCAATTAAAACTTTGAATCTGAGAGTGCTGGTCCGGCTTCCTGCTTCCTTCTGTTTTCCCCGAAATTACGTACATGAGATACCAGATATGACAGAAAAGGTCAACAAAATATGCTATAGTGAGAATGAATAACAAGATTGGCTCTATAAGCCTTGTTATGGCTAAAGGCCTCTGCATGCTACAGAAACTTCAAAGCAACTGCAACACAACATCGACAAAGCAACGGTGTTTTAGACACTCTGCCTTTATGCTTCTGCAACATCGACGCGCAAAGTTAGTTTAACTAAAGTTTGTTTAGGTTCGTGTTAACGTTAGATAATGTACAAAATAAACGTATTTCCGGTGATTTTAGACGTCGCTCTTTTATTTTGAAAACCCCCGACCGGAAGTGTTATAGTGTCTGTTGCTAGCAGCTTAACTTTCTGTGCTTTTCGAGCTAACGTTACCGTAACATCATTAGTTTCCAATGGAGAGGACCTCGGCTCACATGCAGCTCATACCTATTGGAATAAATTAATTGATTGATGTTTAACTTGTCCCTGTGTGTGTCCAGTCATTTCGACTAGCAAACGTTGTATTTAACGTTACCTCAGGACGGATACCATTGTATTTACTTGGTTAGCTATGTAGCTAATGTGGATAGCATTTTGAATAGACCCAATGCTAGCTGGCTGGCTACAGCTTTATTTACTAAATTATGGAGGCTTTTTAATCGTCAAGGTAAGAGAGGATTTGTCATGATCAACTGAAGGCGTATGCTATGGAACAATATGTGCTTGGGTTTTCAGAAAAAGGCGAGCTATGTGACGCTAATTATTTAGCGTCAACGCTGGAAACAACAATGGAGGATGATATTCTCTGCGGGACTAATATTATTCTATGACAGCCCCGCCCCCATTCGCTAACCAACCAATCACTGCTACGCAATATCAACGCAACGGTTGTTTAGGTTAGATTTGAGGGACATGTACGCAACGTCCAAGCAACACAGTCTACAAGACCCTCTAAAACAACCGCGCTGAAATCGCGCCGATGTTGTGTTGCAGTTGCTCTGAAGTTTCTGTAGCATGCAGAGGCCTTAACACACTAGAACTGGAGAATTAGGCCATGGTCATATCTCCTCAACCTTGGTCGTTGTTAAATAGACACTGTCAGACTGTAGCCTAGTGTCTGGGCTGTAGCTGGTTGATCACATCAATTAGTCAAGCTGTACAGAGATTTAACACAGATGGACAATGAAAATAGATAGCATTTCCCTCACAACAGATATTTCACTTCAGTAGAACCTGTCAAAATGTACTTACAGTATCTCAAACGCGCTCTCCTTTCTTGATCTTGCAATCACAACTGTTGCTTTCCTCGGAATCCGGAGGGTAATATAAATTATTATTATATTATAAAAAATATACCCCACAACAACAAAACAAGATAATTATGTTATATAGAACAAAACAAGACATTATATAGAACATAACACAGTACATATATGGTACAATATACTACCTGTTCGCCGTATACGTCAGACTCAGTGTGCACGCACATCACCGGGTCAGAAAGGAATGTAATCCTGGTCAGAACAACGGGGCAGACTACAATATATTTCCATTTGTTAGCCATGCTAGCAATCTAAACAATCAATCCATGCCAAAGCTAGATATGTAAAAGGTGAAAGACTCACACTCACAGCCATGCTGATTTGGCAAAATGACATCCAGCAGTTTTCATTTGAAACTACTTTTAGTCAGGGGAATGTCATGGTTTCTCCAGAGAGCCCTGTCGTATTATTTTAGCGCACCAGCTCGCGCAAGTCCGGGGTAACTTAGTCACGTGACTCAGTTGGTATTGCTGATTGGCTCCAACACGGTATGTTTCTAAACAGCGAACAGGTCTATTGGGTGTTGTGGTCACATGACCGGGAACAGGTATGACTAGGATATGTAAAGTGATGACATGATTGAGACGGTTGAGAGAAGCGGTCAATGAACAAAGCCACTGCACCGACAAGAAGCCCTCTGTGATTCATCGGGCGCCTGTTCAGCAGGGAGGGGATCTGGGGGAAATAGCGTGAACCTAACGTTCCCCCAGTGAAACTCCTCGCTGTCAGGTCAGAAGAAACGGCTGGCAACTCCACATGTATTGGAGGAGGCATGTGGTAGTTCTACACCCTCCCCAGGCATGATAGCAGCATTTTCATACATTTTTAGTTCTGCAAGCTTAAAGGGGAACTCCAACATTTTGGGAAATTAGCTTATTTAACATCTTCCCTGGAGTTAGACAAGAAGATACATACCTTTTTTGTCTCTGTGCGTGCATTTTAGCTTTGGGAATAGACGCTCCGTTAGCATAGCTTATAGCTTCATCACTGGAAGTGGGGGAGATCCGGAGCCTTACAGTGCCTTACAGTGTATTGCAAGGTCTGACATTGACCAAACTTGATATGCATGACCTTGGTGGGCTCTAGGTCAACTCCTGAAAAGGGGGTCAATGTCAGACTTTGCAATCAAAAGTTAGGGGGCTAATAACCCTTGCCATAATTTCAGTGCGCCACCTAACTTTTGATTGCAAGGTCTGACATTGACCCCCTTTTCAGGAGTTGACCTTTCAGGAGTGTGCTTTTTGTGAATCTATGAATTGTGTGGACGGGACTGGTGTTTTTCTCTGGTCTGCATCCCCTTAACAATTGTGTGTATGGGCTAGCCCATTCTGCAGTGTGTTAGTGGAGTTTTCGTTCATTTATTCATTTACCCCTTCATGGGTGCACACCACAGTGGAGGTTGCTGCATGCCTACTAGTGAGGCAGTGCTTCACTAGTAGTAGACTTTGGTCTGCAGCCACCACTGGTGTTCCGTGCTTGTGAAGCAGGTTGCATCAGTCCTTTGCCTCTGACATGGTGGAACGGTGTCCCGCCCGCGTGAATATTTTAGGCAACCAACTTGTGTAAAGCGTTTCTCTGATTGGCCAATACGCCCATGTGACCACGGCAGCGCGAGAGAGCGGCAGCGCGGAAATAGGCTGTCTATTGCCTCGCGCTGCAGCGCGGAAATAGGCTGTCTATTGCCATTCTCTAAGTCAAACTCTAACCTTAACCAGCTCCTTAACAGCGCCTAAACTTAACCCTTCTAACCTTAAGCAACTCCGAAACAATGCCTAACCTTAACCAACTCCGAAACAATGCCTAAACTTAACCGGCGAAATGAATGCACGTTAAAAAATATTGCCATTCTCTAAGTCAAACTCTAACCATAACCAGCTCCTTAACAGCGCCTAAACTTAACCCTTCTAACCTTAAGCAACTCCGAAACAATGCCTAACCTTAACCAACTCCGAAACAATGCCTAAACTTAACCGGCGAAATGAAACGGCGAAAGAATGCGAATGCACGTTAAAAAAAAGAAAAAAAAAAATTGAAGGGAATCGAACTCGCCAGCAACGAGCCGTAGGATCCACAGCCATGCAGTCTTGCCAATTGAGCTATTTCTGGATACTGAATAAGGGGCGGTTACTGGCATATAATGAGCTCCGCGGCCGAGCTCCGCTCAGCCGCTACGCTCTGCTGCTGCCGCGTCGCCGCGGGGGCGTGGCGAGACGCAAGTTGGGCGTGGTTAGACACAAGTTGGTTGCCTTTAATATTTAGGCGTCCCGCCCGGCCGACGCCATGAGGCGAGTCGGCTCGGCAGGTGGCTGGTGGGCTGTTAAAGCCTATACCACCGCGGTATAGAATTAGCAGCGACTGGCAACATTGTTCAAATTGCTGTTTTTTCTGTCAAAAATGGTGTCGGTGGTGGGGCCTTAGGGCCAGCCGACGTCAAAACATCACGCAAGGTTTTGAGGTTATTCAGCTTTTGACCTAGCCGCAAGCTATAACCGCACGGAGGGCTAGGATGCTGTCAACGCTTGTTCACAGACATCTTTGGTTGGAACAGTCTCCCCTTGAGGAGGAGATAAGGTTTTTCCCTCCTCAGGGCTCCCCTCTCCGCAGAGGGACTTTTGGTCTTTCCACAGGAGCGCGGGCGGTATTTGACCTGGGCCCCACACCGCCTCACACTGCGCAGCCAGAGGTGAGAGCACGGCCTCGCCAGCGGCTGTGGCGAGGCCCCCGACCAGCGGCCATGTTTCCCCCGCCTGAGGTACCCTGAGCACAAAGACAACAGGTGATCACAAGGCCGACAGCCTTGGCGGCCGAGGGATCGGCTACATTTGAATTGAATTGAAATTGAATGAGCCGTTGACATTAATGAATTTGAGAAAATGCATCTATCTGTTCAAGCACTGTTAGTGTTATCTGATGATGAACATGAGGTGTCACTGGTATAAACCAAAGGTTAATCAATTAAATGCATGTATGGATGATGTCCGAAACAGATTAAAACCTGAAAAATTACCCTTGATTGTGTTTAATTTGCCGCTTTTCCGATCCGTTTCTGCACTAAATGAACCGTACACAATGTACGCAGCGTGCATGTTTCCCCCACGCCGCAGTTGCCTAGCAACAACAGACAGGAAGTTGACTTCGAGAATTGGGCTGTTGACAGGGGAGATGATGCATTGCATGGTAACGTTAGCTAGCTAACATCCACATGTTTATTTTTCTCACTGACTAACCTGCTGGTGCCTTGACCTTGGTGCAAGAAAACATTTGATAAATGTTCCCGGATTTAGCAGCATCTCCTGCAAGGGCCTTTCTTTGTTTTGCTTTCTCCCTCTCTGCACCCTTTCTCTTTCTTCCACTGTCCATCTTGACATCAACGTTACTTTCGCTCTATCTCTCTCCCGAGTCCCTCACTACCTGGCTCAGTCTGAGTGCCATCTGCCATTCCATTCGCCGTCTCCGTTGTCAATCAGTTGTATGGCCTGGTCCCGCCTCCACCAATCACAAGCGGCAGCATGGCTCCATTTGTGTGTGTGTGTGTGTGTGTGTGTGTGTGTGTGTGTGTGTGTGTGTGTGTGTGTGTGTGTGTGTGTGTGTGTGTGTGTGTGTGTGTGTGTGTGTGTGTGTGTGTGTGTGTGTGTGAGTGTTGTGTGTGTGTGTGTGTGTGTGTTTGTGCGAGTGTGTGTGTTTCAAGTTTCAAGTTAGTTTATTATTTCTCACAACAAAATACAGAATACTTTATGGCTCAGTGGCTCAGGAGGTAGAGCAGTTGTCTGGCAATCCGGAGGTTACCGGTTCGATTCCCACTCCTCCCGGGCAGCGTGTCGATGTATCATTGAGCAAGACACTTAACCCCTAATTGCTCCCGATGAGCAGGTTGGCACCTTGCATGGTTGCCTCCGCCATCGGTGTGTGAATGTGTGAGTGAATGGGTAAAATGTGAGTAACAAATTGTAAAGCGCTTTGGATAGCGCTATATAAAAAAGCACCCATTTACCATGATGAAATGCTTGTTTCTGTTTGAGACCCTGAGAGTGTGCTACATACAGTAAAAAAAGTAAGTAAAAGAAAAGAAAAAAGTTATTAAGAAGTAAGTAAAAAGTAAGTAAAAGGGGTGCCCCAGTGGCGAACCACATAGCGCGCTCAGCTGTGACATGGCCGACCCGGGCTCGACTCCCGAACCCGTCGCTATTTGCTGAATGTCTTCCCCCCACTCTGTCTCCCATTCCTCATCTGTCTCTCCCTACTGGACTGCCCAGTAGAAATAAAGCGATAAAACGCCAAAAAATTTATCTTAAAAAAGAAAAAAAAAGTAAGTAAAGGAATGTTCAGTCAATATACATATATACAATACAGAGTAAAATGAGTAACAGTGAGGTAAAATGCAAAAATAAATTAGATGAGGTACAAAACTTAGGGTAGGGTGCAAATTAGGGATGTGCATCTCCATCACTGAGGCCGATGCAATGCGCATCTCGATACGTTGCCAACGATACGATACATTAACGATACATTGAAGCACCGGGCGATGCGATACGATACGATTCACTCTTGTTGAGATACAGTTAACGACAGGTTATGTATATAACCTAGTTATATGAGTACTGGCTAAGCGTCCCGCTCTTAAGCCATACCGAGATATACCTAGATATACCTCATCTCATGTACCTAGTGTACTCCATCAACGAATAAAACAAAAATACACCCATCACCTGCCAGGCCCTGCCCCTTTAGTGGCGTACTATAAAGTACTAGGCGTGGTCACCACTCACTCTTCCTCAGAAAAAATCGTTTCCAAAGAAAAGTTTCCCCAAGGGAACTCAGGGCACGCTAAGAGCGGGACGCTTAGCCAGTACTCATATAACTAGGTTATATACATAACCTGTCGTTATATTTCGTATTGGCATCGCGTCCCGCTCTTAAACCATACCGAGATATGGGGTAGAGCGGACGCGAGGCCCGACAGATGCACCCCCTGAGGACCCGTAAGCCCACATCAAGGGGGAGGGGAGTCCCGTCACCCCATCCTTCCTAATGAAGAGGGAGCGCAGTCAACTCCACCCGAGTGCGAACAAGAGGGAACTAGAACCCCTTGAACACACAGCACAGGCGGAACCACGTGTGACACAACACACTGTGGCCCATACCCACACACCCCTGATACCCCACCAAAGGACGGGAAGCAGGAGAGGCCACAGACCTCAGAACCGCCTGGGAGACAGAACCCCCGGTCATGTCCATGAGGTAAAACCTTACGAAGGGACCCGGTGAGGACCATGAAGCTGCAGCACAGATGTCCTCCACCGAGGCCCCACCCAGCAGAGCGGCAGAGGCTGCCACCCCACGAGTGGAGTGCGCCCTGACGCCCCCAGGGGGAGCCAGCCCGGCCAACGTGTAGCAAAGGGCAATGCCCTCGCACAACCAATGGGACAGGCGCTGTTTCGATAGTGCCTTACCAGCACGAGAACCACCGTAACAGACAAAAAGCTGAACGGTGACCCCGAGGTCCTGAGTACGGCTGAGGTAAATCCCCAAAGCCCGGACCGGACATGACAGGTGAAGGCCCGCCTCCAACTCACTAGCGTGAGGAGGTGGATGAAACGCCTGAACCACAATATCCCTGGAGCGAAAGGAACTCCGGATATTTTTAGGCATGAAGGCAGGATTAGGCCGCAGAGTGGCACCGCAATCGGAACGAAAAGACAGGCACTCTGGTCGTACCGAGAGAGCACAAAGCTCACCCACGCGTTTAGCGGAGGTGACGGCCAGCAAGAACGCGGTCTTGAACGACAGCTGTTCCAACGGCGCTTGCTCAAGAGGCTCAAACGGGGCCAAGGACAACCGACCGAGGACCAATTGAAGATCCCAACTCGGAGCCAAAGAGCGTTTTACCGGCTTAACGCGTCGGGCGCCAAGCAGGAAACGCTTCACAAGAGGGTGGCTGAACAAAACATCACCCTCAAATCCCTCATGATAAGAGGATATAGCTGCTGCATATACCCTCACCGTCGAAGCCGACAGTCTATCAAGGAGAGACTGGAGGTAAACAAGGACAGCATCCAGGGGGCAGGACACCGGGTCCCTGCCCCCCGCCTTACACCACTCTTGGAACATACGCCATCTGCCCGGGTAAAGCGCGACAGTGGAGGGAGCATGCGCATTCCGGATGGTATCAACCACAGAAGGGTCCATCCTTTCCAGATTTACCCTCTCACCAGCCACACCATCAGATGTTGGGCCAACACCGGGTACTGAAACAGCGACCCGTGTGCTTGAGAGAGGGCCGTCGCCGACCAAGGAATAAGCCATGGCGGAGCTACCAGTAGCTGGATCAGGACCGGGAACCACACTGCCGTGCCCCGGTCCGGCGTGACCAGGATCACCGTCCTGCGCTCCCTCCGTATCCGCTCCAACAGCTGACCCAACAGATGTATAGGAGGAAAGGCGTACAGAAGGCCGGGCGGCCATGGAAACATCGAGAAGGCATCCACCCCCAAGGGGGGATGATCTGCCTGACTGACCGAGAACCACAAGGGGCACTTGTGAGAGCGTCGGCTCGCAAACAGATCCACTGAAGCCTCCCCGAAGCGATCCCAGATCTGCCTGACTATATCGTGGCGCAGTTCCCACTCGTCGCAACGAGGACCGCCCCGAGACATCATATCCGCACCCACATTCTCCATACCAGGGATGTGGAGCGCCCTCAGACTGCGCAGCCTGCGAGATGCCCATAGCCAGAGTTCGACCGCCGCCCGGTGCAGGCGGATGGATCGAGTCCCACCCTGCCTGTTGATATACGCCGCTGCCGTCATACTGTCCGTTCTGACCAGAACGTGCTCGCCTACCACCAGGTGGATGAACCGTTTGAGGACCAGGAGGACCGCCCTCAATTCCAACACATTGATGTGCAGGGTAGACCGGGCAGCATGGACCGTCCAGCTGCCCCCCACTGCGTTGGTCCGACACGTCCCTCCCCAACCCGTGAGGGAAGCGTCGGTGAAGACTGTGACGTGTGAGCGCCTGCTGCCCATGGGGACCCCAATGGTGAGGATACCAGGCCTCCTCCAATGGGCGAGATCCTCCCATATCGACAAAGGAACCGTCAACGTTTCCATTTGTCCCTCACCGAGTCTATTCTCATACTGAAGAACCACCTCTGTATCCTCCTCATGAAGAGGAGGCCAAGAGGAACCACCGTGTGAGCAGATGCCATCATACCGAGCAGGCGCATCACTTGCAGCGCCGTGACCGTCTTTCCAAGACGGAAACCCCTGAGCACGTGTAGGATAGACACCCTCCGTTGCTCCGTGAGGGTTACAATCATGGGCCTCGACCTCAACGTCAAGCCCAAGTACTCCACCTGTTGACTGGGAAGAGGCGTACTCTTCTTCCAGTTCACAGCAAAACCCAGCCTGGTGAGGAATTCCACCACCAGCCTGGTATGAGACCTGGCAACCTCCTCCGACCGGCTGAGGAGTAGAATGTCGTCGAGATAGAATAGAATCCGTATTCCCCGACGACGTAGAGGCTCCAGCGCAGTCGCTACGCACTTGGTGAATGTGCGAGGAGCCAGAGAATAGCCGAACGGCAACCTCTGGTACTCGTACGCTACGCCCTGAAACAGGAACCGTAGGAACTTGTGAGGAGGGAAAATCGGGATGTGAAAATACGCATCCTTCAGGTCTATGGAGGTGAACCAGTCTCCCCTTCTGACAGCAAGCAGCAGGAGTTTGACGGTCAACATCCTGAATGGTCTCCGCAGAACGACCAAAAACTCCCTATGTGGAAAAAGGAGCCATGAGGAGAGCAAACCTTTCTGCGACTGAGTCAAGATCTCTATAACACCACAAACATGCAAAATGTTTTCAGCGTCGGTTGGTCCCGTAGCCCCACTACCCGATGCTAATGTTGTCAGGAAAATAGTCAGCTGAGCCACAACACTGGCCGCCGCTAAATACCATCCTGCAGCAGTATAGCTCTCATCCGTCCATACTGCCACCCGCCGAGCCGATTCGCTCTCAAGCATCGGCTTCCGGGTGGGACACCGTTCAACCCCGCCGGAACCCCGCCGGGGCACAGGATCAAAGCTACCTGGCTACTTAGCCACGGTACACCCGCCCTGCACCCTGTTGTCAACCCATTTACCTGTAAAAAGGGTAAATAGGACTCAGCAAAACCCCCCACATTAGCTACCGACTGACCTTCATTAATGAACCGGTTGAGAGGAGGGAAAAGCGGCAACATCCCACGGCGGGGAACATTAGAACAGTGACCCATTTCAGCATTAGCATTAGTGTTAGCAGCACGCTCCAGGATCGCCTGGAAATCGTCCACTTCAAGGGAACGTTCACCAAGCCATCCCGCCCCTGGCGCCGACACTAGCATCAATGCCTGATGACACAGGGCCTACCTGTGTACGAGCCGGCTCGATAGCCAAACCTTGCACGCTGCCCCTCGATCTGCTGCCACAAGATGAGGAAACATCAGAATAGGCCCGACGTGTCGTTGGAACATGCCCCGAAGATTCCAGGGGTAAGCAAACCTCCGGTAAGCATTCAATATTACGCAATTTCTCTAATCTTTTCATAACAACTAGTTGCATAGGGCGTCTTGCATCCGCTATGATGGAAACGAAAATAGAGGAAGAGAATAGAGGAAGAGTGAGTGGTGACCACGCCTAGTACTTTATAGTACGCCACTAAAGGGGCGGGGCTTGGCAGGTGATGGGTGTATTTTTGTTTTATTCGTTGATGGAGTACACTAGGTACATGAGATGAGGTATATCTAGGTATATCTTGGTATGGCTTAAGAGCGGGACGCGATGCCAATACGAAATATAACTGTTCTATACGATTTGATTCAACATAATGCGATTCGGGGCGATACGATGCGATTCAACACGATGCAAAATAATGATACAATTTTATGGTATGACAGAGGATTTGGTTGTATTCCTTATGCAGCTTATATTATTATTAAAAATAAAATAATCTACTGTAAGACAATTTATATAAAAACTCTTGGGTGCCTAAGACTTTTGCACTGTGTTTTCTATCCACTTTAGCTAAAAACACACACACACACACAATTTGTATACACACTACTGTGAGACAATAATAATCACACACAAAGGGATAATGGCTTATAGCAGACTTAATGATTTTATAATATTTCAGATAATGAAATTAAATGTTTATCATCAACTATCCAGTTAGTATTTATATTGTAACGTTTGGCCACTATAATTCATTGAACGTAGAGAGAGAGAGAGAGAGAGAGAGAGAGAGAGAGAGAGAGAGAGAGAGAGAGAGAGAGAGAGAGAGAGAGAGAGAGAGAGAGAGAGAGAGAGCGCACGTTTGAGTTTGAGCGTTCTGATGTGCCATAGTTGACCACACCATGATGGCATTTTGTCAACACAGTTGGAAACTGGAGGAAGCGATATAAGAAACGAATTGCCAATAAATGTGAAGTTATCTTTGAACCTGTTGTCAAGCATCGTCAATATAGCCTACCCCCCCCCCCCCCCATTTCCTCACTAATGGAACTTGTGTTGCGGAGTCACGTTAGTTAGTTAGATAGTTTAGTGTTAGCTGGGCGGCTAACAGCGGCTAACGTTAGCAGTTGGTCAATTCAATTCATGTCTCGACTTCCACTGTTTGTTGATAACTGTGACGCGGCTCTTGCCTTCCGTATTAGCGAAGCAAAGATAGTCTCTGCTGCTGAGTGCTGACAGAAGTGGATGAGAGGAAATTATATGAATGAATGGGTTTTGACCGATGCAAAGACGCTACAACAGTTCAACCTGAATTGTAGCCGATGCACACTTTTTCCACCGATGCACTCGCATCTTGAACGTTTATGCCGGTGCACCGATGCGAATCTGTGAATCTTAACATCAGTAGTGCAAATCAGGTATGAATGTAGTGCAAATCTCTTTAATAATAGATACATATAAAGTGAGTGGTAAGGTGAGTGTTTGTTTAAAGTGAGTGTGTACATGTGGATGTGTGTGCTGTGAGTGTAGATGATGGGTTGTTACATGTCATTGTCATGCAGTTCAAAGAGGCAGTTGTTTGGGTGACTAGTGTTTGATTATTCTCTTAGCCTTGGCCCTGCAACACACTTTTCTGTATGAAAAGTGCTATACAAATAAAGTTATTATTGTTATAAACGTCCTGGAGAGTGGGAAGCCTACCTCCAATTGTGCGTTCGGCTGAACGGGCCACTCTCTGTAGTCTGCTGCGGTCGTGTGTGGCGCTATTCCCAAACCAGGAGGTGATGTTACCAGTCAGGATGCTCTCTATTGTGCACGAGTAGAAGTTCTTGAGGATCTTCTGACTCACTTTGAACTTCCCTAGGCGCCTAAGGAAGTAGAGGCGTTGCCGTGCCTTCTTCACTTCTTCGTCCACCCGCATTTCATTGTATACTTGTATGCCGTGACAAATAAAACTCTTGACTTGACTTGACTTGACTTCACTACACTGTCAATGTGTGTGGTCCATGTCAAGTCCTCGGATATGTGGACTCCGAGGTACTTAAAACTGTTCACTCTCTCGACCGGTGCCCCGTCGATGCTGAGGGGGCTGTAGTCCCTGGCCCCCGACCTCCTAAAGTCCACAATCATCTCTTTCGTTTTGCTGACGTTCAGGGAGAGGCTGTTCTCCTGACACCACCGCGCCAGGTCCTCTACCTCTTCCAGGTAGGAAGGTTTGCAGAGATCAGGCCCACGACTGTGTTGTCAGCAAACTTGATAATTGTGTTGTTGTTCCGCTGTGCCACACAGTCATGTGTGTACAGCGAGTATAGGAGGGGGCTCAGAACACAGCCCTGGGGGGCCCCTGTGTTGAGAGTGATGGATGAGGAGGTGCAGTTGCCTGCTCTCACCACCTGGGGTCTTCCTGTCAGGAAGTCCAAGACCCACTGGAAGAGGTCATAGTTCAAGCCATAGTTTCCATCTCTAGTGCCTGCCTACCATGCATGTCTTTAAGGTGTGGGAGGAAACCAGAGTACCTGGAGGAAGCCCACGCAAACACACAGAAAAGCCCCCCGCTGGGGTTCGAACCCAGGACCTTCTTGCTGTGCGGCAGCAGTGCTAACCACTGTGCCATCGTGCCAGCCATATGGCTTAAGAGGTAGAGCGGAGTAGTCGGAAGGTTCCCGGTTCGTTTCCCGCTCCTCCCCGGCAGTGTGTCGAAGTGTCCTTGAGCAAGACACTTAACTTCTAACTGCTCCCGATGAGCAGGTCGGCACCTTGCATGGTCGCCTCCGCCATCGGTGTGTGAATGTGTGAGTGAATGGGTCAAATGTGAGAAACAAATTGTAAAGAGCTTTGGATAAAAGCTGCTATATAAATGCACAATTGACCATTTTATATAAAAGGAGACTCCTACATTTTCAAAATGTTTTCCTGGTTTTTTCAATGAGTTTTGAGTTATGATCAAGATCTATGACGTCATTGAAGACAGCTGCAATAATTTTTTTTTTTAAACTTAAATTTTTATTAAACAATTATAGACATACAACACAACATATACAATAACATCAACAACATTATTGTGAGGTTTTGCCCGCTGCTCACTACCTTTTCTCTGTTTCTTTAAGCCTATACTGTTTATTTCCCTTCTATACTGTTTATTTTCCCTTCTCACTCACTCTCTCTAGCCCCCACCCTCTCGTTCCTTACCCTTAGTGGCCACACCTGTTCGATATTCTATTATCTCTCGCACCTGTGGTGGCAGGCTAATTAGTCCCCCTGTGGGCTTTAAATACCAGGGCGCTTCCCCTCGTTTTGGCGTGGGGTCGTGTTGTAAACTTGCCGAGTCATATTCTCTAAACATCTAGACTCTTTCGGGAGATCCTCTGTCTGCCTATGCTGTTCCATTCTCCGGCGTCGAGATGTTTGCTCCAGCCTTCGCCAGCTGTCGCCGTTGCCTGTGGGGGAGACTGGTCTGCGCTCCCTGTACTTCCACGGGAGGCACCCCAGCGTTCCACTGCAGACCCCCGCGCAGCTGTTCGTCCTGACGCACATCCAGACCAGCGCAGACGCTCTCCAGTCCTCAGCGCGCAACGCGCATCTTCCAAGGACGCTCGAGCTTGGCACGCTCTCCAGACCAGCGCGCAACGCGCATCTTCCAAGAACCCTCGAGCTTGGCACGCTCTCCAGACCAGCGCGCAACGCGCATCTTCCAAGGACGCTCGAGCTTGGCTCGCTCTCCAGACCAGCGCGCAACGCGCATCTTCCAAGGACGCTCGAGCTTGGCACGCTCTCCAGACCAGCGCGCAACGCGCATCTTCCAAGAACCCTCGAGCTTGGCACGCTCTCCAGACCAGCGCGCAACGCGCATCTTCTAGACCTTCGTGCTTGGCACACTCCTCCTCGCAGACGCACCCCGACGCGTCTCTCGGTTCCGGTGCGCACTCAAGCAGTGGCGCACCACTCTGTTCCCCGGCTCCGACAGTCGGCTACCCGGTGACGACACCTTCGCCCCCGCCGCCTGTTCCAGCACCACTCTGTCCTCGGCTCGGACTGCCGGCTCCCCGGTGGCGATACCCTCGCCACCGCCATCGCCACCGCCGCCTGTTCCAGCACCACTCTGTCCTCGGCTCGGACAGCCGGCGCCCCGGTGGCGACGCTCCCGCCCCGCTGCCTGTTCCTGCACCACTCTGTCCTCGGCTCGGACAGCCGGCACCCCGCAGCTGCTGTCCCTGTACCTTTACGCATACGCCTGGGTGAGTTTTGATTGTGATGTCACTCACTCAGCGTAATGCCCCTTGCCCTCGTCCCGCTGCTGTTCCCCAGCGTATTGCCTCTGTTTTTGGTTCTCACTTAGAATAGTATTTTTGGACTTTACATCTCCCCCTGTGTGTTTGTCACACGAAGATATTATTACTTTGTTCACTTTGTTATTTGGACTGTTCTGCACCTGCTCTGTTTTTTCCCTTTGTGCATTAACTATCTCCTCTGTCCTGCAGAGCGGCCCAGATGATTTCCACTAGTCCTCTATCCCTAGTTCTCCTAGTCCCTAGTCCTCTATCCCTAGTTCTCCTAGTCCCTAGTCCTCTATCCCTAGTTCTCCTAGTCCCTAGTCCTCTATCCCTAGTTCTCCTAGTCCCTAGTCCTCTATCCCTAGTTCTCCTAGTCCCTAGTCCTCTATCCCTAGCTCTCCTAGTCCCTAGTCCTCTCTCCCTAGTTCTCCTTGTCCTGGTTTACCTAGTCTCTAGTTCCTCTGTCCCAAGGCGTTCCTTAACCTCCCTTAGGCGTTCCTTACCTTCCCATAGTGTTCCCTTTTCCTGCCCGCCTCTTAAAGGCACCTTTCCTTCCCCTCATATTATATTCCTGTATTTGTGATTCTCCCTTAAAGGGACAGTGCCCTTTTCCCTGTTTTTCCC
>NC_140181.1:13199680-13208272 GCF_963971535.1 Notolepis coatsorum
TGAAATATTGACATCAAAGACGAGTTACGGCGTCTTCGGCAGAATGAGCATGGCTAGGAATGACGTGAAAACTCGTCCACGGCGATCATAGTGTTAAACAAGTCAAGAAGAAACACAATAAATCAAGAGCAAAACAAGAACACCATAAAGTCCAAACAATTTAAAGTAAATGGAAAATAAATAAATTTTCACAGGCAATGTGGAGGAGAGAAACCTTAGAAGGGCCATTCAATGGGGGATCTCCCTTCTTAGATGTCGGTGATAGTAGTGTTGCAATAAAACAGGCGAACAGTTGGTAGGCATGCACTCATATGTGTAGTGAAACACAGATAAGTGCATGCGATAGCAACTGAACATTTTGAAAGATTAAAGATAGAGCTGATAGCGATAGCAACTGAACATTTTGAAAGATTAAAGATAGAGCTGATAGCGGATCTATTTGAGGCACAAGAGCGGCGCAAAGAGGGTCGCGTCCTCCCGGTCTTTATCACGGGACGTCCAACACTCCGGTCATCACTCCGAGACAGCCGGAGACAGGGAGACAGGGGGGCACGCAGAGAGGGTCGCATCCTCCCGGTCATCATCACGGGACGTCCAGCACTCCGAGACAGCCACTCACAGGGAGACAGGGAGACGGGACAGGCGTTAGACAGCTCTCGTGATTGTGATGGGCGGACATAGCAATAGATACAAGTGGTAAGCATATAAGTGAATAGAATAGATATATGAAGTAAGCATATTATGTGAATAGAATAGAAGTACTTAACCCAGCAATGAAACCACGTTGACAGACCACGGACAGAAGACAGAAGACTTTTTCTACTCGTCGTGCCTAGAGGTTGCCATTTCGCAGCAGCAACAGTTTCCCAGCACTTTTGCAAACATTTGCTTGTTTCTATCGCATAAAACCATTTTGAGAGAAATTAAACATCTTACTATCAGACTGGATTTGTCAGTGGATGAAACTATCGACGATTTGGAAGCGTTCATTGACGTGTTTTATGATAATATGTCGGCCAAAAAGGCAGCTGGACGGGAAAGAAAACGCAGCAGGAATCAGCTGGGCTCTAGCGATACGTGTCATAGTCACGGCGAGAGCCTTCTTCACTCCTCCTCCTCCTCCCCCACATTCACGGCGGAAGCCTCACTCACCCCTTATCCTCTCAGACCCTTATATGGGCAGCATCCGTTCCCCTGATTCACACGCTGCCAGCTCGTCAATCAACACGGCTGTCACTCATCCCCTCATCAACGAGACAACCTGCTGCTCCTGTCCTACCCTCGTAGGAGTGTTAAACTAGCGTCCTAGGTACGACGACGAAACCAAAGCCTTGCAAACCTGTTCTTGTTGATATTCCTTGTCCTAACCCTTGTTCTCTATGTGCCCAGGACCTCCGCTCCAGTACACCTCCTACCTGGACATCCCGTGCTGCACAAGGAGTGCTCCTGCTCTCGCCGACGACACAGTCCTGTGTCTACTGCCCCGTGATGCACAAGGAGTGCACCTGTCCTAACCCCAATAACATTCCTGTACCTGTCTGTCGCCCCGTGCTGCACAAGGAGTGCACCTGTCCTAACCCCAAGAACATTCTTGTACCTGTCTGTCGCCCCGTGCTGCACAAGGAGTGCACCTGTCCTAACCCCAAGAACATTCTTGTACCTGTCTGTCGCCCCGTGCTGCACAAGGAGTGCACCTGTCCTAACCCCAAGAACATTCTTGTACCTGTCTGTCGCCCCGTGATGCACAAGGAGTGCACCTGTCCTAACCTCAAGAACATTCTTGTACCTGTCTGTCGCCCCGTGCTGCACAAGGAGTGCACCTGTCCTAACCCCAAGAACATTCTTGTACCTGTCTGTCGCCCCATGATGCACAAGGAGTGCACCTGTCCTAACCCCAAGAACATTCTTGTACCTGTCTGTCGCCCCGTGCTGCACAAGGAGTGCACCTGTCCTAACCCCAAGAACATTCTTGTACCTGTCTGTCGCCCCATGCTGCACAAGGAGTGCACCTGTCCTAACCCCAAGAACATTCTTGTACCTGTCTGTCGCCCCGTGATGCACAAGGAGTGCACCTGTCCTAACCACAAGAACATTCTTGTACCTGTCTGTCGCACGTTCCATTTGTTAAACTGTCTGCTTGGGAAAACAACATTAAAACACCCTAAAACTCTCCATTCTCTCTCCTCCTGTGTTCTGCTATTGGGCTCCACCAAACCCCATCCTCACAATACGGAGTATCCACTTCGTGCAGAACTAAAAGTAATGCGTGAGTCTATGTCAACCATGCAAAAGCAGCTGGAGAAGTTGGATCTTTTGAAGCTAAGTGACGACGTGGAGGAGTTAAAGCAATCGGTGGAATTCAACAACTCCCTAATCGAAGTCGTAAAGAAGGACAACGCTTCTCTCAGGGCTGACGTTATAAGACTACAGAAAGTCACAATCGAGCTCCAAGAAGACAACTACAAAACGGCGAATGATGTGCTGGATCTACAGAACCGAAGCATGAGAGACAATATAATTATACATGGGCTTCCTGAACAAAGTGGTGAAGAAAGGGGAGGTAAGGGAGCTTACATAAAGTCGGAGCAGATCGTTCGGTCTTTCTTGGTGGACAGTCTCAAGATGATAAAGCCAGACGCAGACGCAATCCGCTTCTGCAGAGTGCACCGTCTTGGGCAATCCAAGCCAGGGGTCCAGAAGTCTCGTCCCATAGCGGCGAGGGTCACTGAGTCCAAAATGAAGCATGCCATCATGGAGAGAGGCAGAGAGTTGAAAGGCTCTGCCTTCTCGATCACTGATCAATATCCATCGGAGATCATGAGGAGACGACGTCTACTCCATCCAATCATGACGGACGCCAGGAACAGCAACAAAAAGACCCGTCTGTTCATCGATAAACTCTTCATCGATGGACAGATGTATCGCAACTCCGATATTACATATTGGCTGACGGGCGGTGATGAAAAAGCACAGGCTGGACGCTAACGTGTTTCTTACTGCAGTAAACAATGGCGCAGGCTTGTGATGGTACACACACTACTCCACTATGGTTGCTATGGTAACTATCCTCATTGAAAGTAACATCCCGTTCCTAGTGATGTCTGATGACCATTTATGTGTGTCCTGGGTTGTTGTGGTGTTTCTTATGTATTTTTATAACATATGTCATATGTCATGTCTATGGGCCATTTACCGAAGGGCTTAATCTTTGCCCACATTAATATATGTAGTCTTAGGAATAAGACACATGAGCTGGCTCTCTTCTTACAGGCTAATAGGATACATATTCTTGCTGTGTCAGAAACGCATTTGGATGACTCTATCTGTAACTCTAGTATGGCTATAGATGGTTTTACTTTGTATAGAAAGGACAGGAACAGATTTGGGGGAGGAGTGGGATTCTATATATGTGATCTATTTCCGGTAAAACTACGAAATGACATTGACATCAGTGATATTGAGGCCATCTGGTTGCAGGTACAGCTGCCTCACCTAAAGCCCATAATAGGTTGGCTGCTGTTATAGGCCCCCTAGCTCGGATAGCCGGTACTTCAATAGATTGTGTGATATGTTGGATAGGGTTACTGAAGAAGACTGTGAATGGTATTTATTGGGAGATATAAATGTTGATTGGCTTTCAGATCATTGTTATCTGAGTACCAAGCTGAAATCCATTACAAACACCTGTGGATTATTTAAAATTATGTCTCTACCTACAACAAGGATATCCGTTAATTGTCATGGAATCACCACTTCCAAATGTATAGAAGACCATATCTATACTAATAATCCTGAAATGTGTTCCATACCTGTGTCTATCCCAGTTGGCTTCAGTGATCATAATATTATTGCTGTTTCCAGGAGGGGGGGGGGGGGGGGGGGGTTGGGACAGGGGTTAGAGAGTTCCCATGTTTGTAGTGGGTGGAGATGGAGCAATAAATACATGTAGTGAGCATATGCATACATGGTGACAGTAGAATCATAGTATATAAGAAAATTGTGAAATTGAGTAATAGATAGAACTACTGCAAGCGTATGGATACAGGATGAGATCCTCTCTCCCCTCTCTCTCTTCTCTTCCCTCTCTCTCCTCTCTTCCCTCTCTCTCCTCTCTTTCCTCTCTCCTATCTCTCCTCTCCTCTCTCTCTACTCTCTCTCCTCTCTTTCCTCTCTCATCTCGTTCCTCTCTCTCCTCTCTCCTCTCTCCTCTCTCCTCTCTCTCCTCTTTATAATTTCATCGCTTTCTCTGTTTCTCTTTTAAAATATTTGTTTATTTGTCTTCTGCCCAATATCTCACTTCAATTCAATTCAAATGGGCTTTATTGACATGGGAAACATACGTGCTCAGGTATTCTGCCACTGTGTACTCTCTGTTTAGGGCCAAATAGCATTCCAATTTGCTCTGGTTTTGGGTTGATTCTTTCCAATGTGTCAGATGGTTTTCTTTTTGTTTTCTGTTTGGTTTAGTCCAGTGTGGTTTCTGTCTGGTGGCTCTGTTTGTGTTTGTGAGCAGAGTCCCAGAACCATCTGGCTGAGTGGGTATCTCTCAAGGGTCTCTCTGTAGGTGAGGGCTTAGTGGGTATCTTCCTAGTTCTGCTCTGCATGCATTATTTGGTGTTTTCCGTTGGGTGCAGAGTTTCAATTGGGTGTTCGCGCGCCTCCTCAACAAAACAAGAAAACACAAACACATCAGCCCAGTTTTGGCCTCGCTCCACTGGCTGCCTGTTAGCTTCAGGATCGATTTTAAATTAGCCCTAAATGTTTTTAAATCATTAAATGGCACGGCTCCCTCCTATCTGTCCGAGCTCTTGCACCGCCACACCCCCCACCGATCCCTCAGATCAGCTGACCAGCTGCTATTGGTGGTACCCAGAACCAGGCTCAAGACTAGGGGAGACAGAGCTTTCTCCACCGCAGCGCCTAGATTGTGGAACAGCCTCCCCCTCAGCGTACGGACCGCCCAGACCGTGCAGGCTTTTAAATCACTCTTGAAAACCTACCTGTTCTCCTTGGCCTTCCCCCTACTTAATCACCACTAGACCCCTGGCCCTTCTATCCTCTTTGTTTTACTGTGTCCTACCAGTTTTTATTGCTTTCATTGCTTTATTATGTTTTTAATCCTATATCTTGCACCATATTGTTTTGTTTTTGTTGCTTTCATTGCTTTGCTATGTTTTTTTTTTTTATCTTATACCTTGCATCACACTATTTGTTTTTATCAACTTGCTTGTGAAGCACTTTGGTGTCAGCTGCCGCTGCCTGGAAATGTGCTATATAAATAAAACTGACTTGACTTGACTTGTCCCATTTTGTGAAGTCATGGTTTGCAAGTGGGACCCAGACCTCGCAACCATACAGGGAAATGGGTTCTATGACGGAGTCTAATATTTTGAGCCAGATTTGAATTGGAATGTCTAGCTTGATGTTCCTTTTGATAGCATAAAAAGCCTTCTTGCTTTGTCTCTCAGGTCGTTCACAGCTTGGTTGAAGTTCCCTGTGGCACTGATGTTTAGGCCGAGATAGGAGTAGTTTTTTGTGTGTTCTAGGGCAATTGTGTCTAGGAGGAATTGTGTTTGTGTTGTTGTAGGCTGTGTATAAGATCGAGGTGCTGCTGTAGCCCTTCTTTTGTTGGAGACAGCAGCACCAGGTCATTTGCAAACAGTAGGCATTTGACTTCTGTGTTTGCTAGGGGATGCCAGGTGCTGCAGCTTGTTCCAATGTTTTTACCAGTTCATTGATGTATATGTTGAAGAGGGTTGGACTCAGACTACACCCCTGTCTGACCCACGGCTTTGAGGAAAGAAGTCTGTGTTTTTCCTCAATCCTCACAGCACATGTGTTGTTGTTGTCTCTATGTTGTTGCATAGTAGTGTACATAGGAACCAGTGCCTTCCCACATCGTATGTCTTCTTATTACCTGTTTTGTGTCTATGTCTATTTTATTATTGTATTATTGCACAATCGATGCGGGCATGACCACCCGCATTTCACTGTATGCCCTGGTATGTATGTGACAATAAACCTCTCTTCTCTCTCTCTCTCTCTCTCTCTCTCTCTTCTCTCTCTCTCTCTCTCTCTCTCTCTCTCTCTCTCTCTCTCTCTCTCTCTCTTCTCTCTCTCTCTGTCTGTCTCTCTCTCTATATTCAATTCAATTAAATTCAAATGGCTTTATTGGCATGACGTACTTCTACATGTTGCCAACGCAATATTAAACATAAACATGGATTACAAACAGATATAAGTACATACAAAATATCATCGTAAAATAAAACATCAAGTATTACGGCGTAAACATGTCAGGTGACTGTCACTCACTGTCCCTCAGTTTGTGGCAGGCAGCAATATAGGCTGCTGCTAGCTCACAGCTTGTTGAGTCCTCCCCTAGTAGGACTGGTAGTTTTCTGTATCTGGTAGTGCGAGAAAGCCTTTTTTTATTAATTCAAATCTTATATATCTCTCTCTATATCTCTCTCTGTCTCTCTCTCTCTCTCTGTCTCTCTCTCTCTCTGTCTGTCTGTCTGTCTGTCTGTCTGTCTGTCTGTCTGTCTGTCTGTCTGTCTGTCTGTCTGTCTGTCTGTCTGTCTGTCTGTCTGTCTGTCTGTCTGTCTGTCTGTCTGTCTGTCTGTCTGTCTGTCTGTCTGTCTGTCTGTCTGTCTGTCTGTCTGTCTGTCTGTCTGTCTGTCTGTCTCTCTCTCTCTCTCTCGGTCTCTCTCTCTTTCTGTCTCTCCCTCTCTGAGAGACTGAGAGAGAGAGAGAGGAGGGGGAGGAAGGGGAAGGTTACCTTAAAAGGCTGTGTTTGTATCTTGGTGAACGGAGGCACAGTGTTTAAATGAACTTGTATATGTACAGTATGACATGTTGTCGCCAGCCAGGATCTGTGTGTGTGTGTGTGTGTGTGTGTGAGTGTGTGTGTGTGTGTGTGTGTGTGTGTGTGTGTGTGTGTGTGTGCGCGTGTGTGTGTGTGTGTGTGAGTGTGAGTGTGTGTGTGTGTGTGTGTGTCTGTGTGGGGGAGAGAGAGAGAGAGAGAGAGAGTTGGAAGTATTGGTTCAAATGTAATGTTTTCAAAGCAGAACACCAGACACACAGAGAGGAGGTTCAGCTCCTTCAGTAGGAGACTAGAGGCACCAGGAACATTACTGACTGTAACCTGTAACCTGATGATGATGGAAGCGTGTGTGTGTTGTGTGTGTGTGTGTGTGTGTGTGTGTGTGTGTGTGTGTGTGTGTGTTTCTATAGTGATGCATACATGTGTGTACCTGCATATAGCCGTACATCATGTGTGTGTATGTATTGTGGCAGATATCATCCCTCCTCTCATGGATATGTGAAGGACGGGAGATACTACTGCCACGGGGAGAGGAGAAGCAATAGGGAGGTGTAGTCTGACGTCACTGGTTGTTCCACCCGTATAGGGATTTATCATTGGGAAAATGGATTATCGGCTATTGTAACAATTCTGCGGCATGAACATTGGCAAGCTTTCCATTTTTGCACAAAATGAGTTCCCTTCTACCACTAACATGATTGTTTAAGCATTTTTTGGTTGAAACAAAGGTAGTTATAAGGTTTTTAATTTGTCGTAAAAAAAGAACTACACTTACCACTAGGCAGCCTGTTGTTCAGTACACAGCGCTATTGGTCTGTTAGGCTGTCGCCTTATCCCCGTCACGGGTCATAGTACCAAGCTAGCTAGCTAACGTTAACGTTACACAGTACATTTCGCAGAGTAAATTTTACTCAAACTGAGTCCATTTGAGCCCAAGTAAGTAATATTTTACTCAGTTTGAGTAAAATTTACTCAGCGAAATTTACTGTGTACCCGGCTAAATGCTATTACGTAGCATTATGTCTACTGTCGTGAACCATTTTAAATCGGGGCATGTAGAGGAGTTTCGGGAACGAGTAAAATGTGCAGGTCCTCTTCTCAGACCTGTGGGGCAAGCACTGCACACGCATCATGCCGGCTAGCAAGCTAGCTAGCTACACGGCCCGTTGATACCACGATAGTATATATCAGTACACATATACACATGGAGAGTACACATCAGTACACATATAGTATACATCAGTACACATATAGTATACATCAGTACACATATAGTATACATCAGTACATGGAGAGTATACATCAGTACATGGAGAGTATACATCAGTACATGGAGAGTACACATCAGTACATGGTGAGTACACATCAGTACATGGTGAGTACACATCAGTACATGGAGAGAATACATCAGTACACATGGAGAGTACACATCAGTATACATATAGTATACATCAGTACACATATAGTATACATCAGTGCATGGTGAGTACACATCAGTACATGGAGAGTATACATCAGTACATGGAGAGAATACATCAGTACATGGAGAGTACACATCAGTACATGGAGAGTATACATCAGTACATGGTGAGTACACATCAGTACATGGTGAGTATACATCAGTACATGGAGAGTACACATCAGTACATGGAGAGTACACATCAGTACATGGAGAGAATACATCAGTACATGGAGAGTACACATCAGTACATGAGAGTATACATCAGTACTGGTGAGTACACATCAGTACATGGTGAGTATACATC
>NC_140181.1:13210972-13246205 GCF_963971535.1 Notolepis coatsorum
AACTCATTATCAACATTGTTTGTACTTGTTCATCATTAAATAATGTTGTTTAATGTGTAGTAACACATTTGTAGATGCTTTGAAAAATTTTAATGAAAAAATGACTATACAGTACCTCCATTTATTTGTTCATGTTCAACAAATGATTTGTTAAGACATTAACATATAAAATACATGTGCATGACATATAGTGTAATATGGGTGGGCACTAGGACCCAGGAGTACCCTGGCCAGGGTGTAGACGGAAGTCTCACGCGAGTGAGACTTGACTTCATGTTTGTTGCCGTCTGTTTGAATGGAAGCTGTCACGTTCCTAGGCCCGGTCCTGGCTGGACTGGGCAGGATGGTAACATTGGGCAGTGCCCTCCACCTAACATTGGGCAGTGCCCTCCACCCAACAGTGGCTCTCTACCTAACATTGGCTCTCTGCCTAACATTGGTCTCCTACCCTCTGGTGGCCATCCGCAGATGGATTTTCAGGCGCCTATACAGCCTGAAAATACAAATAATTATTACCCTTGTGTGTCGTGTCATCATCACATACCGCAATATACTGAGCACACATTAGGAACAAACACATTTTCAAATGTAAAGTTAGCAGCGCCCACCACATCAAGTACGTCTACACAACAAGAGTTGTAGGTCGGAAATTATGGAATAGATTTACCAACAAAAAAGGTGTTTAGCCTGCTCATTTATCTATAGTCCTCCTAATTCTGTCACTGTTTGATGTAAAAAAGAAGGGTGTATCCGAAAGCTGTCTACAACATTTGTAACGGGTGATGAAAAAGTAAACAAATTATTAACTATTAGACATTTGTTAATGATGAATAGGCTTCACTTCAGATTAGGGCACACAATAGCATCTGCAAATGATTTATAGATGTTTTATGAATGTCTTAACAAATCATTTGTTGAACATGAACAAATAAATGGAGGTACAGTATAGTAGTTTTTTCATATCCATTTTTCAAAGCATCTACAAATGTGTTACTACACATTAAACAACATTATTTAATGATGAACAAATCAGGTACAAACAATGTTGATAATGAGTTATAAATAATGTAGAACTAATTTGTAAATGTTATACAAATATAGTTATAAATGATTTAATAATAATTTACGAATGTATATAAATGATTTGTTCACGATTAGTTTATTATCTACAAATACCTTATAAAGGTCTTATAACTGAGTGTTATTATAAAGTGTTACCCTACTTTTGAATGCTAGCCACTTCTACTTGGGAACACTAGATGCCTTGGAACAAGAGCCTGTTGTCATTGTTCACACAGACCTGCACTTCCTGCTCACCCCCCCCGTGTATAGTGTATAGTGTGTGTCTGTGCCTGTGTGTGTGTGTGTGTGTGTGTGTGTGTCTGTGTGTGTGTGTCTGTGCCTGTGTGTGTGTGTCTATGTGTGTCTGTGCCTGTGTGTATGTATGTGCCTGTATAACCAACTTTATGTCTGTGTATGTCTCTGTGTGTGTGTGTGTGTGTGTGTGTGTGTGTGTGTGTGTGTGTGTGTGTGTGTGTGTGTGTGTGTGTGTGTGTGTGTGTGTGTGTGTGTGTGTGTGTGTGTGTGTGTGTGTGTGTGTGTGTGTGTGTGTGTGTGTGTGTGTGTGTGTGTGTGAGTGTGTGTATGTGTGTGTGTGTGTGTGCGCATGCTCTGTATCTCACTGGAAAAAGTGGTATATCTGTCGCACACGTTTCCTGCTGGGAAAGCCCTGTTTTGTGTGTGTGTGTGTGTGTGTGTGTGTGTGAACCTACAACACAATATGAGGTAAACACAGTGTCCAGGTCATTCTTTCCATTACTGTGACCTTGATAAGACATTTGAGGCACTGAGAGAAATGACAAACAAAACTGTTCAGCTGGTCAGAAAGTGGGTAGGCCTCAACACACACTCCACACAGGGCATGATCTTTCTCCCATGTGGAGAGGGAGGGCTGGGAGTCCCCAATGTCGAGTGGACCTATGTCGTATAATCCTATCCAAATCTAAGGTTATTGTACAGTACAAGGAGGTTGCTATCTGGAAGGAGGAAAGAGATCATAAGTGATAGAATTTGGTCTCCTCATCTGACTTCCAATATAGCCAGCAAGGAATAAACGTGCAGTCCAGACGGGAGAGTTCGAATTCAAACTCATGTATTTATTTGTCTCTGTGGCCAAGAGTGAATTAAAAGGTTGCTTTTCACATACAAGGATTATCAGAATACATTAACATGTCTGTTTTGTACAAAGGATCAACAAGGTTTGCATCTCAAAACCTCAAAATGTACATACAACAGTCATTGTTAACATCAATGAAAATAGAGAATCTACTGTAAGCCCCTTTTCATATGAGTAAGCCTGGTTTCTAAGATAAGTATCTTTACATTCTATTCTAACCAACCATGGGACCATCCAGCTTACTTACATGAAAACCAGCCGACAGCATTCTCTGGGTTGGGAGCGGGGAGCCGCAGACCTGGGGGCGGTCTGGGCTCCTGAATTAACACTGTTTTGCTCTTAAATACTATAATTTCCCACCAATAGTAGCACATTTTAATAATACGTTTGGTCCAATCCGGTTGGTTCTTCTGTGGGGGCTGTCCCCAAATCGATCTCCTGTGTGGGTCTTCCTTCAGTAAACAGAAGGGGGGGGCCGCCGATGGCCCCCGTCGGTGTCTTCCTTCAGTGAACAGGGGGGGTCTGCTGGTGGCCCCCGTCGGTGTGGCCTTTTTTTTTTTTAAACTTAGATTTTTATTAACATTTATAGACAAACAACACTTACACAAAAATGAAACTAACAACACAATAAGAAAGAATGCAGTGAACATAAATGGTTACATGGGTAGCATGGTTAGTTGTACGGTTCTGCTACAGTTGTTTTTCCAGGTACTTAATACAAAGACTGATTGTATACCGCCCTTAAACAGGCATAAAAAAAAAAAAAAAAAACTCCTCAAAAGGATTAAATACTGACTAAGGCAATCATGTGTGATATGGGTCCAGAGACCCTCCTTGAACTTCTTTCTTCCCTTATCCTTCGCCCTTTCTATTTCTTTTATATTAAATTTCTCTTTGCCTTTTGATTCACCCATATACAAACCACATCATCCCTGAATATTAATACAACACTGTTAAACAGACATAAATAATAAAGTACAAAAAATGTAAAACAATTGTATTACCCAAAAAAAAGATTTAATTATAAAATACTAACTAAAGCAAAAGTGTGTGACATGGGTTCAGAGACCCTCCTTGAACTTCTTTCCTCCTTTACCCTTCACCCTCTTGTGTTGCATTTGATTCTTCCTCTGTGATGTTGTTTTCGTTCCCTTTATAATCCTCCCACTTTACCCATCTTTCTCCAAATTTCTCTTCCTGTAGCCTCAGCATGTGCGTTATCCTCTCCATATCCTGTATCTCCTCTACTATTCCTACCCATTGTGCTATTGTCGGTGGGTCTTCCTTGTACCACAGTCTCGTTATTGCTTTTCTGGCCGATATCAACATTATCTTTATTAAATACTTGTCCCCCCCCTGTATTCCCTCGTGTGTCAGGTCCCCTAAGTAAAGCACCAGTCCCGTTTGTGGTAATCCGTATCCTAATATTCTGATCATTGCCTCCCCTATCTCCTCCCAATACCCCTTCAGCTTCTGACATCCCCAGAATATGTGTGTGTGATTTGCCCCCTCCTTCCCACACATCCTCCAGCATGCTCTTTGTGTTGGTGCATATTTTCCCTTCAACTCTGGGGTTATAAAGAATCTGATTATGTTTTTCCATCCAAACTCTTTCCATATCCTCGATCCTGTTGTTGAATGTTGCACCTCGCATATGTTACCCCATTCCTTCCCTGTTATTCCTATCTCTAGTTCTCTCTCCCATTTCTCCCTTATGTAGTCTGTCGTGTGTCCCTTGCTGGTCATTATAGCCCGGTACAGTGCTGATATTACCCTCCCTTTCCCTCCTTCGTATGCCCTTACTATCATCCTAATTATTCCATTCTGTTCTTCGTCTTTGGCCCCCCTTATTTCTTTGTTGTAGTAGTCTAGTCTCTAACCTGTAGATATCTGAAGTGGTCCCTGTTTTCTAGTCCAAATTTCTCCTTTAATTTTTGTAGTGTCTGCATTTCCCCCTTCTCTATCATTTTGCATATCGCTGTTGCCCCCCCCCCCTCTCCCACCTTCTGAATCCATGGTCTAACCTCCCTGGTTTGAATCTTTTGTCATGTGCTACCCATCTCAGAACCCCTGACTGCTTCTCCAATTTGTGTGTTTTTACTACTCTGTTCCATATAGTCAAGGTGCATTTGGTGATTGGATCTAATAGTCCCTCTTTTTCTTTAAATAGTTCCCTATCTCCCACCAGAGCTTGTACCTTGTATCCCTCCCCTTCTTTTTCAATGTCTTTCCATCTTGCCTCATATCTGTCGTTACACCAGCACGTCACTGCTCTCAGTTGTGCTGTATAGTAATTGTTATGGTTTGTAACCGACCCCAATCGCACAACACAAGACAGGTATGATGGTTTGCCAAGAAACAGATATTTATTGAAACACAGGGAAAAACAGGGAAAAGGGCACTGTCCCTTTAAGGGAGAATCACAAATACAGGAATATAATATGAGGGGAAGGAAGGGTGCCTTTAAGAGGCGGGCAGGAAAAAGGGAACACTATGGGAAGGTAAGGGAACGCCTAAGGGAAGGTTAAGGGAACGCCTTGGGACAGAGGAACTAGAGACTAGGTAAACAAGGGACAAGGAGAACTAGGGAGAGAGGACTAGGGACTAGGAGAGCTAGGGATAGAGGACTAGGGACTAGGAGAACTAGGGAGAGAGGACTAGGGACTAGGAGAGCTAGGGATAGAGGACTAGGGACTAGGAGAACTAGGGAGAGAGGACTAGGGACTAGGAGAGCTAGGGATAGAGGACTAGGGACTAGGAGAACTAGGGAAAGAGGACTAGGGACTAGGAGAGCTAGGGATAGAGGACTAGGGACTGAGGCCCGCGGAGGCGGGCTGGGGAACAGGGAGGAACAGGGAGGACTGGTGGAAATCATCTGGGCCGCTCTGCAGGACAGAGGAGATAGTTAATGCACAAAGGGAAAAAACAGAGCAGGTGCAGAACAGTCCAAATAACAAAGTGAACAAAGTAATAATATCTTCGTGTGACAAACACACAGGGGGAGATGTAAAGTCCAAAAATACTATTCAAAGTGAGAACCAAAAACAGAGGCAATACGCTGGGAGATGAAATGTCCAAACTAACTAACAGAGGCAATACGCTGGGAGATGAATTGTCCAAACTAACTAACAGAGGCAATACGCTGGGAGATGAAATGTCCAAACTAACTAACAGAGGCAATACGCTGGGAGATGAATTGTCCAAACTAACTAACAGAGGCAATACGCTGGGAGAGTGACATCACAATCAAAACTCACCCAGCGTATGCGTAATGGTACAGGAACAGCAGCGGCGGGGTGCCGGCTGTCCGAGCCGAGGACAGAGTGGTGCTGGAACAGGCGGCGGTGGCGAGGGTATCGCCACCGGGGAGCCGGCAGTCCGAGCCGAGGACAGAGTGGTGCTGGAACAGGCGGCGGTGGCGAAGGTGTCGTCACCGGGTAGCCGACTGTCGGAGCCGAGGACAGAGTGGTGCTGGAACAGGCGGCGGTGGCGAAGGTGTCGTCACCGGGTAGCCGACTGTCGGAGCCGAGGAACAGAGTGGTGCTGGAACAGGCGGCGGTGGCGAAGGTGTCGTCACCGGGTAGCCGACTGTCGGAGCCGAGGAACAGAGTGGTGCGCCAACTGCTTGAGTGCGCACCGGAACCGAGGGACGCGTCGGGGTGCGTCTGCGAGGAGGAGTGTGCCAAGCACGAAGGTCTAGAAGATGCGCGTTGCGCGCTGGTCTGGAGAGCGTGCCAAGCTCGAGGGTTCTTGGAAGATGCGCGTTGCGCGCTGGTCTGGAGAGCGTGCCAAGCTCGAGCGTCCTTGGAAGATGCGCGTTGCGCGCTGGTCTGGAGAGCGTGCCAAGCTCGAGCGTCCTTGGAAGATGCGCGTTGCGCGCTGAGGACTGGAGAGCGTCTGCGCTGGTCTGGATGTGCGTCAGGACGAACAGCTGCGCGGGGGTCTGCAGTGGAACGCTGGGGTGCCTCCCGTGGAAGTACAGGGAGCGCAGACCAGTCTCCCCCACAGGCAACGGCGACAGCTGGCGAAGGCTGGAGCAAACATCTCGACGCCGGAGAATGGAACAGCATAGGCAGACAGAGGATCTCCCGAAAGAGTCTAGATGTTTAGAGAATATGACTCGGCAAGTATACAACACGACCCCACGCCAAAACGAGGGGAAGCGCCCTGGTATTTAAAGCCCACAGGGGGACTAATTAGCCTGCCACCACAGGTGCGAGAGATAATAGAATATCGAACAGGTGTGGCCACTAAGGGTAAGGAACGAGAGGGTGGGGGCTAGAGAGAGTGAGTGAGAAGGGAAAATAAACAGTATAGAAGGGAAATAAACAGTATAGGCTTAAAGAAACAGAGAAAAGGTAGTGAGCAGCGGGCAAAACCTCACAGTATCCCCCCCTCCAACGGGAGCCACCCGGCGACCCAAAACAAATACAGACAGAGTGGCAGGGGGCAAAACAAGAGGTACTGGCCAAGCCAGCAGGGGAAGCCACCACAAGAGTGGGGCTAGCAAAAGAAACAGGGTCGCCGAGGGGTAACTGGGGGAACTGGTCTAGAGGAACCGGTCTAGAGGAACTAGTCTAGAGGAACTGGTCTAGAGAACTGGTCTAGAGGAACTGGTCTAGAGGGACTGGGTCTAGAGAACTGGTCTAGAGCAACTGGTCTAGAGGAACTGAGGGGCAAGCAGGGTAGCAAAGGGGTAACCAAGGTAGCACCGGGAAAGGGCTAGCAGAGGGAAGGTTGCTGCCAGGGCACTGATAGCTACAGGGCCTATGCTAGCTGTACTGCTACATCAACATAGAGGCTGCGCAAGCTGCCGGACTAGGCTAGCAGAGGGAAAGGGTAGCTGCCAAGGCACTGATAGCTACAGGGCCTATGCTAGCTGTACTGCTACATCTACATAGAGGCTGCGCTAGCTGCCGGAGCTAGGCTGGCAGACAGGGCTGGACCAGCATGAGAGAACAAGCTAGCTGGAAGGACAGTCCTAGCTGTGTGAGAAAAACTGACCTTGCTAGCTGAAAAGGGCAGTCCTAGCAGTGGGATAAACTACACAAAAAAGTGGAGGCCATGCAGAGGGACCGGGTTAGCTGCTTGGGCCTGGCTAGCTACAGGGCCTATGCCAGCTGCAAGGCTGCATTAACATAGAGGCTGTGCTAACAGCCGGGGCCAAGCTAGCAGACCGGGGCCATGCAGAGGGAAACTGGGTTAGCCGCCAGGGCACGGCTAGCTACAGGGCCTATGCCAGCAGCAAGGGCTGCATAAACATAGAGGCTGTGCTAGCAGCCGGGGCTAAGCTAGCAGACAGGGGCTCTGCTGAGGGACTGGGTTAGCTGCCAGGGCATGGCTAGCTACAGGGGGGTCAAACAGGGCAAACGGGAAGCAAACAGGGGAGCTAACCGGGGAGACTAACAAGCTAAACAGGGGAGTAACAGGCTAACAAGGGAGCTAAACAGGACTAACAAGGAAGCTAAACTGGGCTAACAGGGAAGCTAGAGGGGACAAGAAAAAAAAAGGCAAACTCAACATACACAGTCTGTGCTGGCTGGGGTCGTAGACTTGGTGGGGTCGTACTGTTATGGTTTGTAACCGACCCCAATCGCACAACACAAGACAGGTATGATGGTTTGCCAAGAAACAGATATTTATTGAAACACAGGGAAAAACAGGGAAAAGGGCACTGTCCCTTTAAGGGAGAATCACAAATACAGGAATATAATATGAGGGGAAGGAAGGGTGCCTTTAAGAGGCGGGCAGGAAAAAGGGAACACTATGGGAAGGTAAGGGAACGCCTAAGGGAAGGTTAAGGGAACGCCTTGGGACAGAGGAACTAGAGACTAGGTAAACAAGGGACAAGGAGAACTAGGGAGAGAGGACTAGGGACTAGGAGAGCTAGGGATAGAGGACTAGGGACTAGGAGAACTAGGGAGAGAGGACTAGGGACTAGGAGAGCTAGGGATAGAGGACTAGGGACTAGGAGAACTAGGGAGAGAGGACTAGGGACTAGGAGAGCTAGGGATAGAGGACTAGGGACTAGGAGAACTAGGGAGAGAGGACTAGGGACTAGGAGAGCTAGGGATAGAGGACTAGGGACTGAGGCCCGCGGAGGCGGGCTGGGGAACAGGGAGGAACAGGGAGGACTGGTGGAAATCATCTGGGCCGCTCTGCAGGACAGAGGAGATAGTTAATGCACAAAGGGAAAAAACAGAGCAGGTGCAGAACAGTCCAAATAACAAAGTGAACAAAGTAATAATATCTTCGTGTGACAAACACACAGGGGGAGATGTAAAGTCCAAAAATACTATTCAAAGTGAGAACCAAAAACAGAGGCAATACGCTGGGAGATGAAATGTCCAAACTAACTAACAGAGGCAATACGCTGGGAGATGAATTGTCCAAACTAACTAACAGAGGCAATACGCTGGGAGATGAAATGTCCAAACTAACTAACAGAGGCAATACGCTGGGAGATGAATTGTCCAAACTAACTAACAGAGGCAATACGCTGGGAGAGTGACATCACAATCAAAACTCACCCAGCGTATGCGTAATGGTACAGGAACAGCAGCGGCGGGGTGCCGGCTGTCCGAGCCGAGGACAGAGTGGTGCTGGAACAGGCGGCGGTGGCGAGGGTATCGCCACCGGGGAGCCGGCAGTCCGAGCCGAGGACAGAGTGGTGCTGGAACAGGCGGCGGTGGCGAAGGTGTCGTCACCGGGTAGCCGACTGTCGGAGCCGAGGACAGAGTGGTGCTGGAACAGGCGGCGGTGGCGAAGGTGTCGTCACCGGGTAGCCGACTGTCGGAGCCGAGGAACAGAGTGGTGCTGGAACAGGCGGCGGTGGCGAAGGTGTCGTCACCGGGTAGCCGACTGTCGGAGCCGAGGAACAGAGTGGTGCGCCAACTGCTTGAGTGCGCACCGGAACCGAGGGACGCGTCGGGGTGCGTCTGCGAGGAGGAGTGTGCCAAGCACGAAGGTCTAGAAGATGCGCGTTGCGCGCTGGTCTGGAGAGCGTGCCAAGCTCGAGGGTTCTTGGAAGATGCGCGTTGCGCGCTGGTCTGGAGAGCGTGCCAAGCTCGAGCGTCCTTGGAAGATGCGCGTTGCGCGCTGGTCTGGAGAGCGTGCCAAGCTCGAGCGTCCTTGGAAGATGCGCGTTGCGCGCTGAGGACTGGAGAGCGTCTGCGCTGGTCTGGATGTGCGTCAGGACGAACAGCTGCGCGGGGGTCTGCAGTGGAACGCTGGGGTGCCTCCCGTGGAAGTACAGGGAGCGCAGACCAGTCTCCCCCACAGGCAACGGCGACAGCTGGCGAAGGCTGGAGCAAACATCTCGACGCCGGAGAATGGAACAGCATAGGCAGACAGAGGATCTCCCGAAAGAGTCTAGATGTTTAGAGAATATGACTCGGCAAGTATACAACACGACCCCACGCCAAAACGAGGGGAAGCGCCCTGGTATTTAAAGCCCACAGGGGGACTAATTAGCCTGCCACCACAGGTGCGAGAGATAATAGAATATCGAACAGGTGTGGCCACTAAGGGTAAGGAACGAGAGGGTGGGGGCTAGAGAGAGTGAGTGAGAAGGGAAAATAAACAGTATAGAAGGGAAATAAACAGTATAGGCTTAAAGAAACAGAGAAAAGGTAGTGAGCAGCGGGCAAAACCTCACAGTAATAATCTTGTAGGCTGGGTACTGCCATCCCTCCCTCTTCCTTTGGTAGTTGTAGTGTTTTATATCTGACCCGTGGTCTTCTCCCCGCCCATATGAACCTCGATATCAGTCTGTCCCACTCCCTGAATTGATTCTGTGGTATTTGTATCGGTAGTGACTGGAATAGGTACAGTAACCTTGATAGTATGTTCATTTTAATGACCTCTATTCTTGAATTGAAGTCCAAGGGCATTACTGTCCATCTCTCTAAGTCTCTCTTGATGTTCTGATTTATCTGTGTATAGTTCGCCTCAAACAGTTTCTCCACCCCTCTCGTGATGTTCACCCCTAAGTATTTAATCTTGTCCATGTCCCGTACTGTTCCCTAATTTCCGTCGTTGGGGTATAGTTCCATGCTAAGGTCTGTGTCTTTGTCACGTTTAGTTTGTATCCTGAGTAGTGGCCATATTCCTTCAGTAGATCCATCAGTGCCGGGAAGCTCTTGTCTGGTTGCCTCATGTATACTATCACGTCGTCCGCAAACAGGCCTAGTTTATATTCCGTTCCCTTTATCCTTACTCCCTTAATGTCCTCGGTCTGTCTGATCAGTTGTGCCAGTGGTTCTATGAAAACGGCGAAGAGCGTCGGTGAGAGACAACATCCCTGTCTGGTAGCCCTCTCTAATCTGATTCTATCCGTCAAGCTGCCATTCACCTTAACCCTCGCTGTCGGTTCTTGATATAGCGCCTTGATCATCTTCATCGCCCTCCCGTTCAGTCCGAACCTCATCAATGTTTTATATAAAAATGTCCAGCTCACACTGTCGAATGCTTTTTCTGCATCTAGGCTAATCAGTACCGCGCTACCACCTTGTTTTTGTATCTCCTCTACTATGTGTAATGTCTTTCTCACGTTTTCCTGTGTCTGTCTCCCTTTAATAAATCCAGTTTGATCTTCATCTATAATGTCTGGCATAAACGTCTCAAATCTCTTTGATATTATCGATGTATACATCTTGTAATCCACGTTGAGTATGGACACAGGTCTGAAACTACTACATAATTCCCTATCCTTCCCTTCCTTCGGTATCGTGGTGATTATGGCTTCCTTCCACGAGGGGGGGCATTTTTCCCTCTTCCATCGTGTGTCTGAACGCCGCCCCTAACATGGGTGCTAATTCAGTTCTAAATGTCTTGTAGAATTCCGATGGGAATCCGTCGCTCCCCGGAGACTTGTTGTTTTTAGCTCTACTAATTGCCTCTTCCAGTTCTCGTTCTGTAATTATTTTATTTAATTCTTCATTCTGTTCTTTCCCTATCGATGGTAACTCTAGCTTCTCCAGATATGCTTCTATTTCCTCTTCTCCCGCTGCTTTTGGCTGTGTGTATAGTTTCTCATAGTATTCTCTAAATGTCCTCTCTATTTCAGCTGGGTCTCTCAATATTTCATTAGTCTTTGTATCCCTTATTGTGTGTATCGTGTTCAACTTCTGTTGCGTCCTAATTCTCCTAGCCAACAGTCTGGTCGCTTTTGGTCCCCCTTCATAGTACGTTTGTTTCATGAACCTCGCTTTCTTTTCTATTTCCGTCAATAATTCCCTATTTATCCTGGCCTTTACTTCTTTGATTTCTCCGAGCGTTTCCTGTTCTTTTGATATCTGGTGTCTCCCCTCTAGCTTCTTCAGCTTCCCTATCAGATTGTGATATGTCTCCGTTCTGGCCTTCTTCAGCATTGCTGTCTTCTCCATCAATTTCCCCCTTATCACCACCTTCAGTGTGTCCCATAGAATGTTCAGATCTACCGCCCTGTTGTCATTTTCTTCCTTGATCTGACTCACCACCCCCTTGTTATTTAATATTCCTACATTTAGTCTCCAGATCGTGTTCCTCCGTCTCCCTTCTAGATCTACTGTCAGATATATGGCACTGTGATCCGATATGTCCGCTACTCCTATTCTGCTCTCCCGTACCCTGTAACTGTCCCCTGTCGTCATCAAAAAGTAGTCTATTCTCGCATATGTCACGTGCGGGTGTGAGTAATGTGTGTATTCCCTGTCCATGGCGTGCATCCCCCTCCAAACATCTGTAATTCCCATTTCCGTCATCTGAATATTCATATATCTACTGATTGGTGCCCGTCCTTTTCTAGTACTCGTGGTGTCTAGGTCGTGATTCAGTACTACATTAAAATCTCCCGCGCATATCAATATCCCTTCTAGTTCCATCACTATCATATAAAAAATGGTCTCATATAAATCCCTCTCACTCTCTGGGGGTGCATAAACATTCACTAACGTAACCATTTGGCCCTCCATTTTCCCCTTCACCAGAACAAACCTTCCCTCCTTGTCTCTTACTTCCTTGATCAATTCAAATTTGACTGTGTTTTTGATTAACGTGATTACTCCTCTCCTCAGGTTCCGTTTAAAGGAACTATAGTATGCATTTTCATATCCAAATCTCTTCAGTTTCTCATGATCCTGTGCTACCAAATGTGTCTCCTGCAGAAAAATCACTTCCATCTCACTTTTTTTACATTTCAACATCACTTTGCCCCTCTTTATCGCATTATTCATTCCATTAACGTTTAACGACATAATTTTTATACCTTTAACCATTGTCATCTTTCTTCTTCTTTCGTCTGCCAGTCCCCCCCATGTCACATTCATTCCCCCCTCCGGTTGTAGCCTCCGCTCTCTTCACCGAATACATATAATGATTAACATAAATAAAAAACATAAACTTTACATAAAGTGCTCCCAAGGCGTTCGGGGGGTCCCTGTGTCCCCCCCTGTCCCCTGCTGGTGGGTGAGGAGTAATTGCTCTCCTAGTGAGAGGCCTCCTCCTGACGGCTTGGGGGTTTGAAACCTTTGCCCCCAACCGCTCGTCATATTTGTCCAGCTTTCTTACTGTTCTTATTGCTGTCGTGCTCCTGGTCAAAAGCGCTCTGTCCTTCATTCTGATCAAAGACCCCCATTTCCTAGGTCCCCCTCAATGCGGCTCATATGTTCCAATGTCCCTCTTTCCTCCCAAACCCGTGTGTGGTGTCTTCTGTGTACCCCTTTCTATTTTCTTTTCCTTCTCTCTATTTTCTATGTGATGTCCATTTATCCCCTTAATCCCTTCCAACTGTGTTACTCTCAGCGTGTGTCTATGTACTTGTTTCAATATGTTCTGTGTTCCGTCTATCATACCTAATTATATTTCCATTTATTTCCTCCGTCGGCCTGTGTATTATGTGTCCATGTATACGTTATGTTCGTTCCTATATCCTGCCTCTACCTGGGAATGTGTGTTTATGTATATGTTATTTCAGTTTCTATATTTTGTCTCTATTTGGATAGTTTTTCAATCTCTTGTGCGTGTACTCATCCGTTCGTCTCCTCCCGCCTCCTCTCCCCTCCTTCTCCGTCTCTGGCCTCCTCGTCCGTCTCCGCCTTCGGTCTGTCACGTCTCACCTCGGCCTTCTCCTCTCTCCTCCCTCGGGCCTCGATCTCCCACTCTGGTCCATCTGCGTGCCCCCTCCAATCTCTGCTGCAGGCTCCGCGTCTGGCCCTCCTGTCTCCTTCCCTCTCCGTCCTCCGCCATCTGCATCCCCCGTCGCCTCATCTCCTCCGCCGCCTCCCGCGCCGTCGCGTATGTCACCGTCCCTTCCTTCCAGTGAATCCTTAGCGAGGTCATGGGTGACTGGAATTTCATTCCGTTTTCTTTCAGAATTCTCTTCAGTCCCGCGTAGGACCTGCGTGTTATTGCCACCGCTGTCGAGTAATCTTGATCAAACGACAGTCTTTTCCCCTCGATTTCTATCTTTTTGGTCCACGCGGTTCTGAGTATCAATTCCTTAATCTCAAATCTCAGAAAGTTAATAATCACCGCCCTCGGAGGTCTGTCCGGTTTCGGTCTCGGAACCAACGCCCTGTGGGCCCTCTGTATCTCCATTTTTCTTCCAGTCCCGTCTCCTTCATTTGTTCCTTGATAAGCTCTTCCACATATTGGATCACCGATTCCCCTTCGACTCCTTCTTTCAATCCCCATATTCTGATGTTATTTCTCCGTGACCTCCCTTCCATGTCCGATATCTTTGTCTCCATCTGTTCTTGCTTTTGAATCGCACACGTTAACACCTCGTGTATCTCTGTGCTCCATTCCTCCATCTGCGCCGTTCTAGTCTGTACCTCTGTTACGTTACTGTCCTGTTCCGCCATCTTCTAATCCACCCTTTTGATTTCTGTATTCATTTCACCTCTGAAGTCCTCCTGTTCCTTCCTCAATTCCTCCCGTAACTTCCCAATATCATTTCTTATCGTGTCCGAGTTCAGTTTCATGTTCGCCTGCATCGTGTCCGAGTTCAATTTTATGGTCGCCAATATCCCGGCCTGCATGCGCACGGCCCATCCTGGCATTTCCTTGTCTGTCTCAGCCGAGACTCCCCCTTCCTCCGCCTGCTCCTTCTCTGTCTCGCCTCGGGGGTTCTGCTCCATCGAACTCTCCTCTTCCTGTGAGTTCTCCATTTCTCTTTCCTTCATATTTGTTTTCTCCTCCTTCCTTCTCGTTTGCATCTTCATTTTTGATCACTTTCCGTTACTTTTCGGGTCCTTATTTCTCAGTTTTTCGCTCTTTTGACCAGGAGCCTCACCGCATGCGTGCTACTCTTCCGCTCTCATACCGGAAGCCCCGGTGTGGCCTCTTAATGCGTACAGAGGAGGGCGCTTTTGATGACCCCCCTCCTTGGCTGCTCAAATCTCCTCTGAATGAATCCAATACTTTAACATTCCTTCTATATGGTTCATGCAATGACCCATATGATGTCTAATATCACCCAAGTACAGTCATTGCTTTCTAGGCTGATACCAGACATCATATGAGACTACACCAACCTTTATTTACCAGACTGAAACTGTGTAATATAACTGTGATACATATACCAGGATTCTTAATTCTAAATATCTATATAGATGTTTTTATTGGTTTCTTTATAGAGTTGTCAATCCAATCAAAGCCAATCAAGTATCATGCTTTTTCATTTAACTTTGAAACATGTCCTTATTGATTAATGATCTTTAGTCCTGTCTTATACTATCAGAGCCAGTTATCTGGTCTCTGCTGTCGCTGCTGAAATCTGCTAACAGTTGAGTGTGACTTTTCAGTTCCTTTGTTCTAGTGTTGCTGTTATCTGATGCAACTGTCTCTAGAATCGTTCCTCATTTAGCCCTGCAACCCACTCTGCTGCTAAAAAGTATACAAGGCATAATATTATGGTTTTACTCTTGGCTTACCTTTTGATACTAAACAGTTTATTAATAGATAACTTTGTTTGTGAATTAGTGTCCATAGCTAATCATCCTGTAAGTATATTCTGCTCTTCAACAAGTCTAAGCTGGTCTGCCCTGTGTTCAACTCAGCTGTCTCTGTAACACCAGTATCAGCTCCTTACTTTAGCACTGAAAATCCATTCTGCTGTTGAAAGGTACACCTGGCTTTTACATTATGGTTCTCTAATTATTCACACATATTAGTTATGAAATTCAATGTCAATATCACCACACCTACATAGCCACCAGGCTAGCCCACCTGCTCCACATGCTTAACAATGATGATGTCACCGTCAGAGAAATGGCCAGGGCCTCTCTCCTGCTGGATCTACGCAGAAGGAAGATCCCCCTGGCCACCGCAGACCAGAATAACTTCCTCGGCTTCAGGAAGAAAGACTCTGGGAAACTGGACTCTCGGGCCAAGGGCTTCGGGGTCTGGTCTGACTGGCCAGATCTCAATGAACTCTGCAACCAGACTGGAGTTCAGCTGAAATGGACAAGACCCACCAACACACAGACTGAAGTCCCTGTCTCTGATGAACTTATCACAGACCGCTGTGTGGTTGTGAAGGCCAACATCACAACACCGCAGGAAGAGACTGTCGAACTGCACAGAGACTCTGCAAGGAGGGTTCTGCTTAGCATGAAGCAGTCTGAGATCAGGCAGCACTGGTGTGGACTCAGACTACAGGGAAAGCTAGCTTGTTTGGAGTTTGCTGACCACTCAGTCTCACACTCAGTGTATAAGAACGCCGCTGTTGGTGAGGATGTTTAAAAATTTACCATCAAAGCAAGACTGCAGGTATTACCCACTCAATACAATCTGTCCACTTGGTATCCTCAAACTCACAGTCCATTCTGTTTAAACCATCAGGATTCACAACACCTAGAATCCATCCTCTGCTCCTTCAGAGCCGCCTGTGATCGACGCTTCTCTTGGAGTGCCTGCTCGGTCAACTCCTTCACAGCGTCGGCCCCCTGCTTTAGGAGTGCCGCCTGCGTCCGGCACTTCTCCTGCAGCTCCTCCATCTTCGCCGCCATCTCCTGCGCGGCTCGGGTCTCTTCGTCGGACGTCATGGTCTCTCTACTGGTCTGTCAAGAAAGTGGAGTAGGATGTTGATCCTGTTCGTGACGCCAAATGTAGAAGGGTGGATTATCCCTGCTTGTGGGAGTAGTAGTACACAGACACTGGGTAGTAGGATACTATAGAATTGGACCTATATGTACCCCCGTCTTTGGCCCGGAACGTCGTTCTGGAGGGCTTGCAGCAGGAGTGGATGGGGCCCAGGATTTACTAACCTGGGGACTGGTACTCTGGTCCCACTCGCCTTCCAAGGCGGTCAGCAGTAGCTCCCCACACACTCTCACTTCCCCCAGTACCTCCGACAGCCCTCCCACACCCAGTGACTGTCAGTTCAATAGTATTATTGGGCTTCCCTTTAAGCAGTACCCTTCCTTGACCACCTGTATAGACCCTTCAAATGCTATTCTGTGAATGGGGTGTAAGGGTTAAATAATTATGCAGTCACAATATTTACCCAGGGGTTAGATTAGCAAATGGAAGAAACAGACACACACACAGTGCTCCCAATAAGGTCTACTTTGTATTGAAGCCTGGGCAGGTTATCAGTTACAGATAATACTTCAGATGTATTCATACATGGCACCGGGTGCTCTCACTGATAATGTAGGGGAAACTATTCCCACCATAGGCACCGCGTGCTCAATACATTAATAACACCCCGCTTGTACTAGGGGAGACCCAGGCATAAAGTAGAGAAACATTGGGAATTCAAATAACAAGAATAATAAAATACCAAAAGAAAATCAAGCAAATGTGGGCCCACATTACCAAAATAAAACCTACACTAAAGCCGGCTTAAATTGTTTGGGGTACCCCTTAGACACTGGTTGTTAGCGTTCATTTGAATGGACGTTGATGTGGATACACGAGGTACCGTTCGTACTTAGCCAAGATGGCGGACCCACTCTTATCACCTCTCGTCCAGGTGACAAGATGGCGTCGGCGATCCCGCGAGCACAGCCAGCGGGCTGGGCGAACAGCATGGGCAGTGGTTAGCTGGAGGAGCGTGCTGTGATGGCGACCTCTGCTGGTGGGAAGAGGCGTCCTCTGTAACGTCTGGGGGACGTCCACTGCTGGCTGTTGCTTGCTGCTGTCGCGCGAACTGCTAATACTGTTGCTACCCTAAACACAGCTAAACTTCGGGTCTGGATGCACCCTCCTGCTATATCGGTTGTACTACTAACGCAACGTGGCTGACTATACCACCGGTCTTCAGCGCCGCGCGCCCGGTAGTCTACTGGAGTCAGACGGAGCCGTTAGCAGCATGCTAATACACTGCACTCTTACTACTATAACCCGTTAACTATAGACGTTAGTCCCGTTAACTCTAGACGTTAGTCCTTCGTTCTGTATCGCTTACTCACACACTATCGCTGGTACTTCTAGGATAACCCGTCAACTACAGTAGCAAGTACTTCTCATCACCCGTTGCTCGTTCCAACAGGGCTCTCCTCATAACTTCTGCAACGGGGCTCTTCCAGAGCACACGCCCGCTGCGACTGCAACTGTTCATGGTCGAGTTCACTGCCGAAGAGAGCTTCCTGGTCCTCTCGCTCCCAGGTAATTCCCTCTTCATCGTTGCTTCCCTCTCTCCTCCGCTCCACCTGCCACCACTGCCACTTCGCCCCCTGCTGGCAACTGCCACTGATCCCACTCTAGGACCACTCCAGAAAGGGAAAAGGTGCTTCAATGTTATTGTTAGTGATCCATACTGAAGCCGGAGAAGAGTAGCACCTCACCTCGTTATTAGACTGGGCGAGCTATCCAAAGGAACACTGGTTATCACACGTTATACACACACAGGGAAAGTAACAGTTAGTTAGCACTTCTGAATACTTAGTAGAATATTCAGGCTGCTACACATACAAACACCTGTACATCGCTCGTCATGACCGTATTGTGGACATTGTGTCTGATGTGGTACGGAACATATCACCATCTAGTGCAGCAATGTACAAACATGCCAGAGTGAAACCAGAGTGGTTTGGCCTTACCAACGATGTTTTTGCTAACATACCAAATACACCGGACGTTGTTTTTGTTGACACCAGCCACAGGGAGGTGCTGGTCATAGAAGTAGGCTGTACCTTTGATCTGTACACATGGACCAGGCCTTCCGGGACAAGTGTGTGTGTGTGTGTGTGTGTGTGTGTGTGTGTGTGTGTGTGTGTGTGTGTGTGTGTGTGTGTGTGTGTGTGTGTGTGTGTGTGTGTGTGTGTGTGTGTGTGTGTGTGTGTGTGTGTGTGTGTGTGTGTGTGTGTGTGTGTGTGTGTGTGTGTGTGTTTTGTTCCCCTTTCCCTGTTACCCTTCGAAAGGTCCTTTTATCCTCTCGCCAGGCTGTCATTGTAAATAAGAATTCTTAATTGACCTGTGTCTGTCTGTCTGTCTGTCTGTCTGTCTGTCTGTCTGTCTGTCTGTCTGTCTGTCTGTCTGTCTGTCTGTCTGTCTGTCTGTCTGTCTGTCTGTCTGTCTGTCTGTCTGTGTGTCTGTCTGTCTGTGTCTGTCTGTCTGTCTGTCTGTCTGTCTGTCTGTCTGTCTGTCTGTCTGTCTGTCTGTCTGTCTGTCTGTCTGTCTGTCTTATCTGGTGTGATTGTCTACTTAGGCAGGTCATAAAAAGCGGTCCCTATTCTACATGTCTAAATATGGACACCAGTGCATTTAATGAGCAACGCTTTCCACATTTGCCCCACTATGTCATATGAGAGCCACTTTTATGTGAGTGTGAAAGCATTTCAGTTTGCCATCTTCTGTTCTGTTGGAGGGAGAGAGAGAGAGAGAGAGAGAGAGAGAGAGAGAGAGAGAGAGAGAGAGAGAGAGAGAGAGAGAGAGAATTGGTTTCATGTCTGTTTCATTATCTGTATGAGAAGATCAGTTTCATATCCCCAGGCCATCAGGATGCTCAACGAACAATAACACTATGTAACAACCATCAAATGCACTCACAGCACACACATCCACACGTACACACTCACTTTAAACAAACAACTCACTGCAGCACCCACTTTACACACTTTAGAACACCTAAACACACTTTATATTTATTGGTAAAGAATTTGCACTACAACCCATACCTCATTACACCTTACTGTAAATTGTACCTAAATTGTACCTCATCCCATTTCTGCTTTGCACTGTATAGTATATTGTATATTATTATATTGTATAGTATATTGTATGGTAACTCAGTTACTTCTACTCTGCATTGAACATTGTATATATGTACATACTGAACACTTGTGTCTACGTACTTGACTTCTATTTTATACTTGCTATACTTATTTTATACTTTTATAATTTTTGTCTAGCACAGTCTCTGGAGCGTAACAGAAAGAAGCATTTTGTATAAAAGTATTCTGTACTTCTGTATGACAACTAATAAAGAAACTTGAACTTGAACTTGAAACTTGATATTGGGGAGAGAAGGGGAAAGATAGAGAGAGAGACACTTAAAGAAATATAAATAGTCACATAGAGAGAGATTGGTAGAGAGACATAGATATTGACATAGAGATATATTGATAGAGAGACATAGATAGTGACATAGAGAGATAGGTTGATAGAGAGAGATAGATAGCGACATAGAGAGAGAGAGACATATAGTGACATAGAGAGAGAGATTGATAGAGAGACATAAATAGTGATATAGAGAGAGAGAGATTGATGGAGAGACAGATAGTGTCATAGAGAGAGAAAAATATTGATAGAGACATAGAGAGAGAGATATTGATAGTACATTTACATTTACATTTGGTCATTTAGCTGACACTTTTATCCAAATCGACTTACAAGTTCTGTACGACAAGTCAGCAGGAAGGGTACAACTCTATCAGCGGAGTAACAATGTTCATCAAACAGTGTTGGAACTTGAGTGCTGCAGTGTTGAGTGCATAGTAGTAGAGACATGTTAGTAGAGTAGGAAGAGTGTATGGTAGTATAGGACAGTAAGAAGGTTATTGTATTTTTTATTTTATTTTTCATTTCAGATATTGATTGAAGAAGTGTGTTTTTAGTCGACGGCGAAAGACTGGTGGGGTTTTGGCTCCTAACTGTGGTGGGAAGTTCGTTCCACCATTGTGGAGCGAGGAGCGAGAATAGAGAGATTGATATAGAGAGACATAGATAATGACAGAGAGAGATATTGATAGAGAGACATGCGTAGATATTGACATAGAGAGAGATATTGATAGAGAGACATATATAATGACATAGAGAGAGAGAGATTGATAGAGAGACATATATAGTGACATAGAGAGGGGCGGCTACGTGGCGTAGTGGGCAAGGCGCTCGCCATGAATGCGGAGACGCTGGGATCGCCTGTTCGATCCCAGCGCTCCACATTGCTTTCAGTTTAGCTGGTCGTCCGCAGTAATACACATTGGCCCTATTACGGGGAGGGAAACTGAAGGGTGGGGATCGGGCGTTGTGGACAAGCGACTCCTACAGGTCGGTTGGTACGCCTGCGCAGTAGAATCAGGAAGTGTCGGGGGCAGCGTGAGCCTCCCACGCGTTACTCCTCGACACTGAGAGATCGCGCCGTGCAGGTGAAAAGATGCGACTGCTGTTACCTCAAGTACCGGAGGGGACTTGTGCTATGTATGACTTAGTCCACATTGCAGCCGGCTTGTGGGAGGCAAGAGACAGCATCCGAGACAGGGGAGGGTTGAATTGGATGATACGAAATTGGGATGGGAGAAAAATATAGAAAATGGGAGAAAAAGTGGATAAAAAAAAAAAAAATAGTGACATAGAGAGAGAGATTGATAGAGAGACATATATATTGACAGAGAGAGATATTGATAGAGAGACATATATAGTGACATAGAGAGAGAGATTGATAGAGAGACATAGATAGTGACATAGAGAGAGAGATTGATAGAGAGACATATATATTGACAGAGAGAGAGATATTGATAGAGAGACATATATAGTGACATAGAGAGAGATTGATAGAGAGACATATAGGCTATAGCGACATAGAGAGAGAGAGATTGATAGAGAGACATATATAGTGACATAGAGAGAGATTGATAGAGAGACATAGTGACATAGAGAGAGATATTGATAGAGAGGCATAGTGACATAGAGAGAGAGATTGATAGAGACATATATAGTGACATAGAGAGAGAGATTGATAGAGAGACATAGATAGTGACAGAGAGAGATTGATAGAGAGACAGATAGTGACAGAGAGAGATTGATAGAGATAGATTGATAGTGACATAGAGAGAGATTGATAGAGAGACATATGTAGTGACATAGAGAGAGAGATTGATAGAGAGACATATAGTGACATAGAGAGAGATTGATAGAGAGACATAGATAGTGACATAGAGAGAGAGAGATTGATAGAGAGACATATACAGTATAGTGTTGATTGATTCATTACCTACATGGAGTTCAGTCTCCTGTTTACACTCCAGATCAAAGTATACAGACCTTGTATCTGCAATGAGGTCATGTGTGTGTGTGTGTGTGTGTGTGTGTGTGTGTGTGTGAGAGAGAGAGACAGACAGACAGACAGATAGATTAGGGGAGAGAGACAGACAGATAGATTAGGGGAGAGAGAGAGACAGACAGACAAATAGATTAGGGGAGAGAGAGAGAGATGTCCTTAAATGTCCATCCTCTTCTTCTCAATCCATCATTCTATTTTGCTCTCTCTCTCTGTCAGTCTACATCACTATCTCTCTTATTATTCACCTCTCTTCCTATCACTATATATCACTATATCACCTCTATGTTTTCTTTTAATGTGTCGTTCTTTTTAAAATATCATAATATTCTCATGTTCACTATTTCTCTCTGCTCTCCTTGCTCTTCATCTCTCTCTCTATTGCTCTCTCTCTCTCTCTCCCATAGTTACTGTTGCTATGTCTGACAAACTTTCAACATGACCTCCAGTAGAATTTCAACAAGGAACTAAAATAGCCTTTGGCCACAAGGCATCCTGAGAAAAGCACCTAGCACCCATCACAAGCTTCCTCTTTATCCCTTATGATGATAAAGGTCGAAGGTCGAACCTGTGACCTCTAGGCAAAGGAGGTCTGAGGGGAGGGGTCGCCCCTCAAGTCCAACCCACATGCCAGACTAAAACAGAAAAAGTGCAAAACAGAAAAATGTAAACAAAGCCCTGAACCAAGTAGGTCTACAGTGATGTCATCCGTCCATCTTCATCATAATAAAGGAGGGGAGGACAGGGGGAGTCAGGGAGAGAGGGGGAGACAGGGGGAGACAGGGAGACAGGGGAGAGAGGGGGAGACAGGGGAGAGAGGGGAGAGAGGGGGAGACAGGGGAGACAGGGGAGAGAGGGGAGACAGGGGAGAGGGGAGAGAGGGGGGACCAGGGGGAGTCAGGGGAGAGAGGGAGGGGGAGACAGGGGGAGTCAGGGGAGAGAGGGGGAGACAGGGGAGAGAGGGGAGAGAGGGGGAGACAGGGGGAGACAGGGGAGAGAGGGGAGAGAGGGGGAGACAGGGGGAGACAGGGGAGAGAGGGGGAGACAGGGGGAGTCAGGGGAGAGAGGGGGAGACAGGGGAGAGAGGGGGAGACAGGGGAGAGAGGGGGAGACAGGGGGAGACAGGGGAGAGAGGGGGAGACAGGGGGAGTCAGGGGAGAGAGGGGGAGACAGGGGAGAGAGGGGGAGACAGGGGGAGTCAGGGGAGAGAGGGGGAGACAGGGGGAGTCAGGGGAGAGAGGGGGAGACAGGGGAGAGAGGGGGAGACAGGGGAGAGAGGGGGAGACAGGGGAGAGAGGGGGAGACAGGGGAGACAGGGGAGAAAGGGGGAGACAGGGGAGACAGGGGGAGACAGGGGAGACAGGGGAGAGAGGGGGAGACAGGGGGAGTCAGGGGAGAGAGGGGGAGACAGGGGAGAGAGGGGGAGACAGGGGAGAGAGGGGGAGACAGGGGAGAGAGGGGGAGACAGGGGAGAGACAGGGGAGACAGGGGAGAGAGGGGAGAGAGGGGGAGACAGGGGAGACAAGGGGAGACAGGGGAGACAGGGGAGAGTGGGGGAGACAGGGGAGACAGGGGGAGACAGGGGAGACAGGGGAGAGAGGGGGGAGACAGGGGAGACAGGGGGAGACAGGGGGAGACAGAGGAGACAGGGGAGACAGGGGAGAGACAGGGGAGACAGAGGAGACAGGGGAGAGAGGGGGAGACAGGGGAGACAGGGGAGACAGGGGGAGACAGAGGAGACAGGGGAGACAGGGGAGAGACAGGGGGAGACAGAGGAGACAGGGGAGAGAGGGGGAGACAGGGGGAGAGAGGGGGAGACAGGGGAGACAGGGGGAGACAGGGGAGACAGGGGGAGACAGGGGGAGACAGGGGAGAGAGGGGGAGACAGGGGAGACAGGGGAGACAGGGGGAGACAGGGGAGACAGAGGAGACAGGGGAGACAGGGGAGAGACAGGGGAGACAGGGAGACAGGGGAGAGAGGGGGAGACAGGGGAGAGAGGGGAGAGAGGGGAGAGACAGGGGGAGACAGAGGAGACAGGGGAGAGAGGGGGAGACAGGGGAGAGACAGGGAGTCAGAGGAGACAGGGGAGAGAGGGGGAGACAGGGGGAGACAGGGGAGACAGGGGAGAGAGGGGGAGTCAGAGGAGACAGGGGAGAGAGGGGGAGACAGGGGGAGAGAGGGGGAGACAGGGGGAGACAGGGGAGAGACAGGGGAGAGACAGGGGGAGACAGAGGAGACAGGGAGAGAGGGGAGACAGGGGGAGAGAGGGGGAGACAGGGGGAGACAGGGGAGAGACAGGGGAGAGACAGGGGGAGACAGAGGAGACAGGGGAGAGAGGGGGAGACAGGGGAGACAGGGGGAGAGAGGGGAGAGAGGGGGAGACAGGGGAGAGAGGGGGAGTCAGGGGAGAGAGGGGGAGACAGGGGAGACAGGGGAGAGAGGGGGAGACAGGGGGAGACAGGGGGAGACAGGGGAGAGAGGGGGAGACAGGGGGAGACAGGGGGAGACAGGGAGAGAGGGGGAGACAGGGGAGAGAGGGGGAGAGAGGGGAGACAGGGGAGACAGGGGAGAGAGGGGAGACAAGGGAGACAGGGGGAGAGAGGGGGAGACAAGGAGACAGGGGAGAGAGGGAGAGAGGGGGAGACAAGGGAGACAGGGGGAGAGAGGGGGAGACAAGGGAGACAGGGGGAGAGAGGGGAGACAGGGGAGAGAGGGGGAGACAGGGGAGACAGGGGAGACAGGGGGAGAGAGGGGGAGACAGGGGGAGAGAGGGGAGACAGGGGAGAGAGGGGGAGAGAGGGGGAGACAAGGGAGACAGGGGAGACAGGGGAGACAGGGGGAGAGAGGGGGAGACAGGGGAGACAGGGGGAGAGAGGGGAGACAGGGGAGAGAGGGAGAGAGGGGAGAGAGGGGAGAGAGGGGGAGACAGGGAGAGAGGGGGAGACAGGGGAGACAGGGGAGAGAGGGGGAGACAGGGGAGAGAGGGGAGACAGGGGAGACAGGGGAGAGAGGGGAGACAGGGGAGACAGGGGAGAGAGGGGGAGACAGGGAGACAGAGGAGAGAGGGGGAGACAGGGAGACAGGGGGAGACAGGGGAGAGAGGGGGAGACAGGGGGAGAGAGGGGGAGACAGGGAGAGAGGGGAGAGAGGGGAGTCAGGAGGAGAGACAGGGGGAGAGAGGGGGAGAGAGGGGAGAGAGGGGGAGACAGGGGGAGAGAGGGGGAGACAGGGGAGAGAGGGGGAGACAGGGGGAGAGAGGGGGAGACAGGGGAGAGAGGGGAGAGAGGGGGAGACAGGGGGAGACAGCGGAGAGAGGGGAGAGAGGGGGAGACAGGGGGAGACAGCGGAGAGAGGGGAGAGACAGGGGGAGACAAACACCTACATGATGGAATCAGGGGGGAAACCTTCTCTCACTGTTTGCTTTGTCACTCATCCATCTTCTCCTCACCTCCCTCTCTCTCTCTCTATCTCTCTGTGTGTCTATCTCTCTTTCTATCTCTCTGTGTGTCTATCTCTCTCTCTATCTCTATCTTTGTCTCTCTCTATCTCTCTATCTCTCTCTCTATGGATGGAGAGGAATGTAGACTCACATACTCCTGTTATCTTTTCAATTTGTATTAAAGGTGTAATCAGCTATCCAAACGTAAAACCAATTGGGTATCCCCAATAAAACAAACAAAATATAAAACAAAATAGCAACAGAGATGATCTGTTTGATTGGCTCAGCTCTTGGTCCCGGGACCGGTCCTCTGAATGGTTTGTTTACGTTGGCAATGTTTGAAAGCAGTAAAACAAACCTCTATTTAGATTCATGACGGGGTAAGAAAGTTCCAAATAGCATATTTCCCATCACTGTTTGAGAATGTAAGTGAATATAACCCTAATTGACTGTATATGGTGAAAAGGAAATCACAGATTGGACCTTTAAGATTCAAATTAAGAAAATGAATATAGCTTATAACTAGAGGGGCAGCAATACTGATACCAGTATCAGATATACCAAGATTAGCTTCTAGTACTTAGAATCAAAGAATGTCACGAACAGATCGAAAAGTACCTCGCGGAAAAAAATCTAATCTACGAATTTCAATCTGGCTTCAGAACATCCCACTCCACTGACACATGCCTTCTCTATTTGAACGACCACATCAAACAAGAGGTGGACGCGGACAAATACTGTGGCATGGTCATGCTGGACCTACAAGGCCTTCGACACTGTCAATCACTCCATCCTGATTGACAAGCTAAAAGCAATTGGTTTTGATAGTCTATCAGTGAGCTGGATACAATCCTACCTGGAGGGGAGAGAACAGATGGTGGAGGTAAACGGTACCCTATCCCCCCCCTCACAGTGAGCTGTGGTGTTCCACAAGGAAGCATACTAGGACCGCTACTATTCCTAATTTATGCAAATGACATGTCGTCAGCTTGTGACTGCAACTTGTTCCTGTTTGCGGACGACTCAGCCCTGCTGGTCTCTGACAAGAACAAGTTACAGGTTGAAAAAGCCCTCAGCTCGGAACTAGGCAAAATCTGCATATGGCTCGCCGACAACAAACTATCATTACACATGGGCAAAACAGAGTCCATTCTCTTCGGTTCAAATAACAAACTCAGCAAGACCGACGGCTTCTCGGTTACAGTGGGTGACAATATTGTCACAAGGAAAGATGAAATTACCTACCTGGGTTCCATCCTAGAGGCTAATCTTTCCTGTGACAAAATGGCATCCAATGTAATAAAAAAAGTCAAGCAACGAACTCGATTCTTGTACCGGATCTCCTCTCTGGTAAACAAGAATACCCTGAAGACTCTAGCAGGAGCACTCATTCAAGGGTACTACGACTATGCTTGCACCTCATGGTACCAAAGCACCTCAAAGGCACTAAAAAACAAATTACAAACATCTCAAAACAAGCTAGTCAGACTACTGCTTGACCTGACTCCTAGAACCCACCTCACCCCTGCCCACTTTGACAACCTAGGATGGCTTAGAGTAGACGACAGAGTACAGCAACTTGCAATGGGCCTGGTCTACAAGAAACACTACGCGACCAAGGTACCCATGTACATGTCAAAATACTTCCCAAAGGTCAGTGAATACCACGATCACAACACCAGAGGGAGCTCCACAAATCATGTTAAACCCAGATTCGGCTCAAACAAGGGACTAAACACATTTCGCAATTATGCCACATCAATGTGGAACGCCCTACCCAAAGCTGTAAAGGAATGTGAATCACTACCCACTTTCAAAAACACTCTAAAAAAAACACCTACGGGAGACTGCAATTCGAAACTGGCCCCTATGTTGAAAATGTCCTAACCTAGTTGTACAGTAAATGACCAAGTATGGCTTTGTTAGTATTCCAATGTACAGTGTACAATGTGTGTGTCCCCCCTACCCAACCCCCCCCCCCCCCCCCCCCCACCTCCAATGTACAGCCCCCACCCACCCACCCAACCCCACCCCACCCACCCAACCTCCTCCAATGTACAGTTTCTACGTCAAATGTATATACACTCTTTTTCTGGACACTTTTGTATCACAAACAGTACTGTATTTGCAAATCTGATATGTCATAAATGTATAGATGTAGCAGTACTGTCTATCTGTATGTCATGTATGTCATATATGTTATGATGAATTGAAAATGGGGGACCCTGATGTAAACAAGACGAAAGTCTTTCTCTGGTCTGCATCCCCTTAACAATTGTATGTATTGAGCTGTACTGTACTGTACCCATTCTGCAATCTGTTAATAAACTTTTCAATCAATCAATCAATCAATACTCATGAAATCATGTTTATCTGTCAGAAAATAAATGAGGAGGTCGGCATAAGTCTGTCTTAAAACTTAAAATTATAGTGGTTCAAAATAAAGCAATAGACTAAAAAATAAATGACATTGTAAATCTGAATCTATAAGAGTACATTTAAAACGTTGGAAGTAAAACATACACTGCCTTAAGGAAACTGTAGTGTTGTACGTGGTCACTTACAGTATAACCACACTAAGATAACTGTAGTGTTGTACTTGGTATAACCACACAAGATGATGCTCAGGAGGGAGATGAGCGGCCAAACCAAATACCACTGAAGAGCACAGTGATTAGCTTGGAGTCAAACCAAACATAATAATATTTATTTTATACATGTTATGCATCTCCTTTTGTTCCTCTCCTTTCCTTCCCTTGTGTATTATGTGTATCTCAACTCATGAAAACAGGTTTTCCTCGAACTAAGGGCCAAGTCCAAATAGAACACAGGCCTTCATGGCAAGAAGAGACCAAGAAGAGACCAAGAAACCAAGAAGACACCAAGTAGTAGTAGTGTAGTAGTGTAGTAGTCCAGTAGTGTAGTAGTGTAGTAGACAGTGTCTGTATGAGACCGTCTATCTAGGTCGTCCTCGGACGGGCCCTCCATCGGTGCTTCCAGTCATCCCGATCCTCCATGCATCTGGCTAGCTCGCCGGTGCTTTCTGTTCCCACATCTCTCCTGAGTACGTCCACATAGGTTAACGTGGGACGTCCTCGTGATCGATGCCCGTGTGTTGGTTCCCACAGTACAAGTTTGCTGGTTGGCATCTCATGGTGTCTCTGGCAGTGACCTGCCAGCCTCATTCTCCTGACTGCCACTTTATCGCTCACCTTTAGCACCCCCCCCATACAAGTTTGCATTAGTGACATGCTCATCCCTGTTGATGTTGAGCACCACACGCATCATTCTGGTGTAGCACCCATCCAAGGACTTCTGCAGGGTGGGCTTCAAGGTCCAGCATTCACTGCCATACAAAAGGACAGACTCAACTGTTGCATGAAAGAAGTTGAGCTTGATTTGACGGGGGAGGTTGGATTTCCACACGAGACCGTGGGCCGACAACAAAGAATCAAAACATTCCTTCATTCTTGTAGTTAAAACATTTATTGGGCAAAGCGTTTCCTTGTTAATCCTTCATCTCATTATCAATACTTTCATGGGATAAAAAGAACCCCTAATTAAAACTGAGTGAAAATGATTAAAACAGGCTGGAACAGCTGCACTGCCAACAGGTGGATGAGCTCAGCGTCTCCGTCTAGACGTTAGGGCTACATTCATCTGTCTAGACGTTAGGGCTACATTCATCCGTCTAGACGTTAGGGCTACATTCATCCGTCTAGACGTTAGGGCGACATTCATCTGTCTAGACGTTAGGGCGACATTCATCCGTCTAGACGTTAGGGCTACATTCATCCGTCTAGACGTTAGGGCTACATTCATCCGTCTAGACGTTAGGGCTACATTCATCCGTCTAGACGTTAGGGCTACATTCATCCGTCTAGACATTAGGGCTACATTCATCCGTCTAGACGTTAGGGCTACATTCATCCGTCTAGACGTTAGGGCGACATTCATCCGTCTAGACGTTAGGGCTACATTCATCCGTCTAGACGTTAGGGCTACATTCATCCGTCTAGACGTTAGGGCTACATTCATCCGTCTAGACGTTAGGGCTACATTCATCTGTCTAGACGTTAGGGCTACATTCATCTGTCTAGACGTTAGGGCTACATTCATCCGTCTAGACGTTAGGGCGACATTCATCTGTCTAGACGTTAGGGCTACATTCATCTGTCTAGACGTTAGGGCTACATTCATCCGTCTAGACGTTAGGGCGACATTCATCTGTCTAGACGTTAGGGCGACATTCATCCGTCTAGACGTTAGGGCGACATTCATCCGTCTAGACGTTAGGGCGACATTCATCTGTCTAGACGTTAGGGCTACATTCATCCGTCTAGACGTTAGGGCGACATTCATCCGTCTAGACGTTAGGGCGACATTCATCTGTCTAGACGTTAGGGCTACATTCATCTGTCTAGATGTTAGGGCTACATCAGGGGTCTCAAACTCAATTTACCTGGGGGCCGCTGGAGGTAGAGTCTGGGTGAGGCTGGGCCGCATCAAATATTCCACACAAAAAGGGTTTCAAGTATTTATTTTTATTTTTATGGAAATGTATGGTTGAAACATGCAAACGTTCAAACGCACACACACTAATAAGCATTGGAGGCTTTTAACCAGGGCCAGACTGGGGAAATCATTCAGGCCAGGAAATATAGTGCGAAATATAGCCCCAGTCAGGCCACTTTTTAAGCGGGGGGTCCCCCACCAGGAGATTTTGTGTTACAAATACTTCATTTCCTGCATTCTAGTGCAGGAATTGTTTTATTTGTACCCTTTAAATGCCAGTGTTTGTGATGACATGACTGCAAAAAAAGAATAAAATAAAAAATCTTTTTTTGGGAAATCTTTTTTTTTTTTTTTTTTTTTTAATCATCTGGGGGGGCCGCAAAATATCATCCAGCGGGCCGCAATTGGCCCGCGGGCCGCGAGGAGACCCCTGGGCGACATTCATCTGTCTAGACGTTAGGGCTACATTCATCCGTCTAGACGTTAGGGCTACATTCATCCGTCTAGACGTTAGGGCTACATTCATCCGTCTAGACGTTAGGGCTACATTCATCCGTCTAGACGTTAGGGCTACATTCATCCGTCTAGACATTAGCGCGACATTCATCCGTCTAGACATTAGGGCGACATTCATCTGTGACTCTAGACGTTAGGGCGACATTCATCCGTCTAGACATTAGCGCGACATTCATCCGTCTAGACGTTAGGGCTACATTCATCCGTCTAGACATTAGCGCGACATTCATCCGTCTAGACGTTAGGGCAACATTCATCTGTCTAGACGTTAGGGCGACATTCATCTGTGACTCTAGACGTTAGGGCGACATTCATCCGTCTAGACATTAGCGCGACATTCATCCGTCTAGACGTTAGGGCGACATTCATCTGTGACTCTAGACGTTAGGGCGACATTCATCCGTCTAGACATTAGCGCAACATTCATCCGTCTGGACGTTAGGGCGACATTCATCCGCCTGGCCGTCTACGTCTGTCTTTCATTATTTTTCAGTTTTTCATATGTATATCTACATATCCCTTACCTACTCTTACTAGTTACTAGTTACTATATCTATATATCTACATATCCCTTACCTACTCTTCCTAGTTACTAGTTAGTATATATATATATCTATCCCTTACCTACTCTTACTAGTTACTAGTTACTATATCTATATATCTACATCCCTTACCTACTCTTACTAGTTACGCTGCTGGCCAGTATGACTTACTACCATAGTGTCTTTAAACCTGTATCACTGTACATAATAATACTACAACTCTGTACATACATCTGATTAGCAATATTACTCAGTAGTACTAATCTACATATTTTATACCCAGTTTAATATCCTGTACATTGTATATTACTGTTGCATTTTACTGTTACATTTGCACTCTGGTTGGATGTCAAACTTCTTTTTGTTGTACTGTACTTGATGACAATAAAGTAATTTGTGTCCATTTTGATGGACAGAAAAGTTGGGAGAACTTCTGGAACTGACGTCCGTCAGCAAAGCTGTTGTTTCTGATTGAGTTAAGTTTTCATTTAAAAACAAACCAACAGACAATTGGTTTGCAATTATTTCAGTCAGTTTCTCCTCTGTTTTGTGACGGATCAATGTAGCCACTCCCTTGTGCTATTTTATATAATTTGTATTATTATTAATTTTTTTTATATTAATTACTAACCACAAATCTAAACAAAACAGTATGACTCTCCCTTCAAAGCAACATGAATGTCTAATGCTAGCTAATGTGTATTCTATTCTATTGTTGTCTATGAGCAGGTTGTATGGGAGGCGTTATTTCTAAACCTAGCCGCATTTCTGGCAGACGCTCTCTGATTGGCACTGACTGACGCTCTCTGATTGGCCACTGACATGTTTGCCCAATCGCGTGACGAGCTGTGTCTTTGCCCATTTCCGCGTCGAACAGCCTGCAAACTACCTGGCGTTCTATCGCCATGCTCTAAGACAAACTCTAACCTTAACCAACTTCGAAAGAGTGCCTAAGCTTAACCGTCGAAAGAACTTGCCATCACGCTCTAAGACAAACTCTAACCTTAACCAACTTCGAAAGAGTGCCTAAGCTTAACCAGTGTAGAAACAGGCGTCGGCCAATCAGAGAGCGTCTTGCCAGAAATGCGGCTAGGTTTAGAAATAACGCGTATGGGAGCTGTTGTTCTTGCAGTGACGCAACTCACACAGGCAGCAGACTGATGATGTCACTGACCGAGCAACATAGCAAACAGCTGGGTCTAATTAATACACACTAAACACACACACACACACACACACACACACACACACACACACACACACACACACACACACATATGTACTATGCACTCACACACACACACACACACACACAGTCACACACACACACAGTGACACACACACACATGTACTATGCACTCACACACACACACACACACACACACACACACACACACACACACACACACACACAGGTGCATACACACACATAATGTTTTTAGTGCTTTTAAAAAGACTCTGCTCTACCTCTCTCTACCTCTCTCTCTCTACCTCTCTCTCTCTACCTCTCTCTCTACCTCCCTCTCTCTACCTTTCTCTCTACCTCTCTCTCTACCTCTCTCTACCTCTCTCTCTACCTCCCCCTCTCTACCTCCCTCTCTCTACCTCCCTCTCTCTATCTCTCTCTACCCCCCCTCTCTACCTCCTCTACCTTTTCTCTCTATCTTTCTCTACCTCCCTCTCTCTACCTCCCCCTCTCTACCTCCCTCTCTCTATCTCTCTACCTCCCTCTACCTTTTTCTCTCTATCTTTCTCTACCTCCCTCTCTCTACCTCCCTCTATCTACCTCCCTCTCTCTATCTCTCTACCTCCCTCTCTCTACCTCCCTCTCTCTATCTCTCTCTACCTCCCCCTCTCTACCCCCCTCTCTCTACCTCCCTCTCTCTATCTCTCTCTACCTCCCTCTCTCTACCTCCCTCTCTCTACCTCCCTCTCTCTATCTCTCTCTACCTCTCTCTCTACCTCCCTCTCTATACCTCCCTCTCTCTACCTCCCTCTCTCTACCTCCCCCTCTCTACCTCCTCTCTCTGCCTCTCTCTACCTCCTCTCTCTACCTCCCTCTCTCTACCTCCTCCCTCTCTCTACCTCCCCCTCTCTACCTCCCTCTCTCTACCTCCTCTCTACCTCCCTCTCTCTACCTCCTCTCTCTACCTCCCCCTCTCTACCTCCCTCTCTCTACCTCCCTCTCTCTACCTCCCTCTCTCTACCTCCTCTCTCTGCCTCTCTCTACCTCCCCCTCTCTACCTCCCTCTCTACCTCCCTCTCTCTACCTCCCTTTCTCTACCTCCCCCTCTCTACCTCCTCTCTCTGCCTCTCTCTACCTCCCCCTCTCTACCTCCCTCTCTCTACCTCCCCCTCTCTACCTCCCTCTCTACCTCCCTCTCTCTACCTCTCTCTACCTCCCTCTCTCTACCTCCTCTCTCTGCCTCTCTCTACCTCCCTCTCTCTACCTCCCTCTCTCTACCTCCCCCTCTCTACCTCCTCTCTCTACCTCCCCCTCTCTACCTCCCTCTCTCTACCTCCCCCTCTCTACCTCCCTCTCTCTACCTCCCCCTCTCTACCTCCTCTCTCTACCTCCCCCTCTCTACCTCCCTCTCTCTACCTCCCCCTCTCTACCTCCTCTCTCTACCTCCCCCTCTCTACCTCCTCTCTCTACCTCCCCCTCTCTACCTCCCTCTCTCTACCTCCCCCTCTCTACCTCCTCTCTCTACCTCCCTCTCTCTACCTCCCTCTCTCTGCCTCCCTCTCTCTACCTCCCCCTCTCTACCTCCCCCTCTCTACCTCCCTCTCTCTACCTCCCTCTCTCTACCTCCCCCTCTCTACCTCCCTCTCTCTACCTCCCCCTCTCTACCTCCCTCTCTCTACCTCCCTCTCTCTACCTCCCCCTCTCTACCTCCCTCTCTCTACCTCCCCCTCTCTACCTCCCTCTCTCTACCTCCCCTCTCTACCTCCCCCTCTCTACCTCCTCTCTCTGCCTCTCTCTACCTCCCCCTCTCTACCTCCCTCTCTCTACCTCCCCCTCTCTACCTCCCCCTCTCTACCTCCTCTCTCTGCCTCTCTCTACCTCCCCCTCTCTACCTCCCTCTCTCTACCTCCCTCTCTCTACCTCCCCCTCTCTACCTCCTCTCTCTGCCTCTCTCTACCTCCCCCTCTCTACCTCCCTCTCTCTACCTCCCCCTCTCTACCTCCCTCTCTCTACCTCCCCCTCTCTACCTCCCTCTCGACCTCCCTCTCTCTACCTCCCTCTCTCTACCTCCCTCTCTACCTCCCTCTCTACCTCCCTCTCTCTACCTCCCCCTCTCTACCTCCCTCTCTCTACCTCCCTCTCTCTACCTCTCTCTCTCTACCTCCCCCTCTCTACCTCCTCTCTCTGCCTCCCCCTCTCTACCCCCTCTCTCTGCCTCCCCCTCTCTACCTCCTCTCTCTGCCTCCCTCTCTCTACCTCCCTCTCTCTACCTCCCCCTCTCTACCTCCCTCTCTCTACCTCCCTCTCTCTACCTCCCTCTCTCTCTACCTCCCCCTCTCTACCTCCTCTCTCTGCCTCCCCCTCTCTACCCCCTCTCTCTGCCTCCCCCTCTCTACCTCCTCTCTCTGCCTCCCTACTGTATATCTCCTTCCACTTTCATCTCCTCCTAGAGAAACACTAGCTAGTATCCCCAAACCATCCAGATCCTAAATGAGTACATCTGGTTAGTGTAAACTACAGCCAACCAGCACCTGCTAACGGGTCTGACCCTTCAGCTCAGCTGGTTAGTGTAAACTACAGCCAACCAGCACCTGCTAATGGGTCTGACCCTTCAGCTCAGCTGGTTAGTGTAAACTACAGCCAACCAGCACCTGCTAACGGGTCTGACCCTTCAGCTCAGCTGGTTAGTGTAAACTACAGCCAACCAGCACCTGCTAACGGGTCTGACCCTTCAGCTCAGCTGGTTAGTGTAAACTACAGCCAACCAGCACCTGCTAACGGGTCTGACCCTTTAGCTCAGCTGGTTAGTGTAAACTACAGCCAACCAGCACCTGCTAACGGGTCTGACCCTTTAGCTCAGCTGGTTAGTGTAAACTACAGCCAACCAGCACCTGCTAACGGGTCTGACCAGGTTAGGGTTAGGGTTACATCGGTATGATATATCTCGATTTGTTTGCACAAGAGACAATCCTTGATTGATCTTAAATTGTAAAGTTTTGTATTTTATTTGTTATTATTGAGTTTATTATTGAGCCGTTTACTGTTTTTTATTATAATTTTATTTTGATCCACTTTTTTCTCCTCTTTTTCTATTTTTCTCCCATCCCAATTCCACTGTGCCAATTCTTCCCTCCCCTGTCTTGAACGTTGCTCGCATATGCCCCCCACTGGTCGGTTGTAGGGAGGATAGAAGCCTTGCATCACGTGTCCCCTCCGGTACACGAGGAGGCAGCCTGTCACATCTTTTCACCTGCCAGCGCGGACTCTCAGGTGTAACGTGTGGGAGGCTCACACTACCCCCGCCATTTCCTGTCTCTGCTGTGTAGGCGCCCCAACCGACCTGTAGAAGTCGCTGTCCACAACGTCCAGATT
>NC_140181.1:13246405-13263905 GCF_963971535.1 Notolepis coatsorum
ACCTGGAGGGGAGAGAACAGATGGTGGAGGTAAACGGTACCCTATCCCCCCTCACAGTGAGCTGTGGTGTTCCACAAGGAAGCATACTAGGACCGCTACTATTCCTAATTTATGCAAATGACATGTCGTCAGCTTGTGACTGCAACTTGTTCCTGTTTGCGGACGACTCAGCCCTGCTGGTCTCTGACAAGAACAAGTTACAGGTTGAAAAAGCCCTCAGCTCGGAACTAGGCAAAATCTGCATATGGCTCGCCGACAACAAACTATCATTACACATGGGCAAAACAGAGTCCATTCTCTTCGGTTCAAATAACAAACTCAGCAAGACCGACGGCTTCTCGGTTACAGTGGGTGACAATATTGTCACAAGGAAAGATGAAATTACCTACCTGGGTTCCATCCTAGAGGCTAATCTTTCCTGTGACAAAATGGCATCCAATGTAATAAAAAAAAGTCAACCAACGAACTCGATTCTTGTACCGGATCTCCTCTCTGGTAAACAAGAATACCCTGAAGACTCTAGCAGGAGCACTCATTCAAGGGTACTACAACTATGCTTGCACCTCATGGTACCAAAGCACCTCAAAGGCACTAAAAAACAAATTACAAACATCTCAAAACAAGCTAGTCAGACTACTGCTTGACCTGACTCCTAGAACCCACCTCACCCCTGCCCACTTTGACAACCTAGGATGGCTTAGAGTAGACGACAGAGTACAGCAACTTGCAATGGGCCTGGTCTACAAGAAACACTACGCGACCAAGGTACCCATGTACATGTCAAAATACTTCCCAAAGGTCAGTGAATACCACGATCACAACACCAGAGGGAGCTCCACAAATCATGTTAAACCCAGATTCGGCTCAAACAAGGGACTAAACACATTTCGCAATTATGCCACATCAATGTGGAACGCCCTACCCAAAGCTGTAAAGGAATGTGAATCACTACCCACTTTCAAAAACACTCTCAAAAAACACCTACGGGAGACTGCAATTCGAAACTGGCCCCTACAAATGTCCTAACCTAGTTGTACAGTAAATGACCAAGTATGGCTTTGTTAGTATTCCAATGTACAGTGTACAATGTGTGTGTGTCCCTTACCCAACCCCCCCCCCCCCCCCCACCTCCAATGTACAGCCCCCACCCACCCACCCAACCCGGCCCACCCCACCCACCCAACCTCCTCCAATGTACAGTTTCTACGTCAAATGTATATACACTCTTTTCTGGACACTTTTGTATCACAAACAGTACTGTATTTGCAAATCTGATATGTCATAAATGTATAGATGTAGCAGTACTGTCTATCTGTATGTCATGTATGTCATATATGTTATGATGAATTGAAAATGGGGGACCCTGATGTAAACAAGACGAAAGTCTTTCTCTGGTCTGCATCCCCTTAACAATTGTATGTATTGAGCTGTACTGTACTGTACCCATTCTGCAATCTGTTAATAAACTTTTCAATCAATCAATCAATCAATACTCATGAAATCATGTTTATCTGTCAGAAAATAAATGAGGAGGTCGGCATAAGTCTGTCTTAAAACTTAAAATTATAGTGGTTCAAAATAAAGCAATAGACTAAAAAATAAATGACATTGTAAATCTGAATCTATAAGAGTACATTTAAAACGTTGGAAGTAAAACATACACTGCCTTAAGGAAACTGTAGTGTTGTACGTGGTCACTTACAGTATAACCACACTAAGATAACTGTAGTGTTGTACTTGGTATAACCACACAAGATGATGCTCAGGAGGGAGATGAGCAGCCAAACCAAATACCACTGAAGAGCACAGTGATTAGCTTGGAGTCAAACCAAACATAATAATATTTATTTTATACATGTTATGCATCTCCTTTTGTTCCTCTCCTTTCCTTCCCTTGTGTATTATGTGTATCTCAACTCATGAAAACAGTTTTCCTCGAACTAAGGGCCAAGTCCAAATAGAACACAGGCCTTCATGGCAAGAAGAGACCAAGAAGAGACCAAGAGACCAAGAAGACACCAAGTAGTAGTAGTGTAGTAGTGTAGTAGTCCAGTAGTGTAGTAGTGTAGTAGACAGTGTCTGTATGAGACCGTCTATCTAGGTCGTCCTCGGACGGGCCCTCCATCGGTGCTTCCAGTCATCCCGATCCTCCATGCATCTGGCTAGCTCGCCGGTGCTTTCTGTTCCCGCATCTCTCCTGAGTACGTCCACATAGGTTAACGTGGGACGTCCTCGTGATCGATGCCCGTGTGTTGGTTCCCACAGCACAAGTTTGCTGGTTGGCATCTCATGGTGTCTCTGGCAGTGACCTGCCAGCCTCATTCTCCTGACTGCCACTTTATCGCTCACCTTTAGCACCCCCCCATACAAGATTGCATTAGTGACATGCCCCTGTTGATGTTGAGCACCACACGCATCATTCTGGTGTAGCACCCATCCAAGGACTTCTGCATGGTGGGCTTCAAGGTCCAGCATTCACTGCCATACAAAAGGACAGACTCAACTGTTGCATGAAAGAAGTTGAGCTTGATTTGACGGGGAGGTTGGATTTTCACACGAGACCGTGGGCTGACAACAAAGAATCAAAACATTCCTTCATTCTTGTAGTTAAAACATTTATTGGGCAAAGCGTTTCCTTGTTAATCCTTCATCTCATTATCAATACTTTCATGGGATAAAAAGAACCCCTAATTAAAACTGAGTGAAAATGATTAAAACAGGCTGGAACAGCTGCACTGCCAACAGGTGGATGAGCTCAGCGTCTCCGTCTAGACGTTAGGGCTACATTCATCCGTCTCTAGACGTTAGGGCTACATTCATCTGTCTAGACGTTAGGGCGACATTCATCTGTCTAGACGTTAGGGCTACATTCATCCGTCTAGACGTTAGGGCTACATTCATCCGTCTAGACGTTAGGGCTACATTCATCCGTCTCTAGACGTTAGCGCGACATTCATCCGTCTAGACGTTAGGGCTACATTCATCCGTCTAGACGTTAGGGCTACATTCATCCGTCTAGACGTTAGGGCTACATTCATCTGTCTAGACGTTAGGGCTACATTCATCTGTCTAGACGTTAGCGCGACATTCATCCGTCTAGACGTTAGGGCTACATTCATCTGTCTAGACGTTAGGGCTACATTCATCCGTCTAGACGTTAGGGCGACATTCATCCGTCTAGACGTTAGGGCTACATTCATCCGTCTAGACGTTAGGGCTACATTCATCCGTCTAGACGTTAGGGCTACATTCATCCGTCTAGACGTTAGGGCTACATCAGGGGTCTCAAACTCAATTTACCTGGGGGCCGCTGGAGGTAGAGTCTGGGTGAGGCTGGGCCGCATCAAATATTCCACACAAAAAGGGTTTCAAGTATTTATTTTTATTTTTATGGAAATGTATGGTTGAAACATGCAAACGTTCAAACGCACACACACTAATAAGCATTGGAGGCTTTTAACCAGGGCCGGACTGGGGAAATCATTCAGGCCAGGAAATATAGTGCGAAATATAGCCCCAGTCAGGCCACTTTTTAAGCGGGGGGTCCCCCACCAGGAGATTTTGTGTTACAAATACTTCATTTCCTGCATTCTAGTGCAGGAATTGTTTTATTTGTACCCTTTAAATGCCAGTGTTTGTGATGACATGACTGCAAAAAAAGAATAAAATAAAAAATCTTTTTTTGGGAATTTTATTATTATTATTTTTTTAATCATCTGGGGGGCCGCAAAATATCATCCAGCGGGCCGCAATTGGCCCGCGGGCCGCGAGGAGACCCCTGGGCGACATTCATCTGTCTAGACGTTAGGGCGACATTCATCCGTCTAGACGTTAGGGCGACATTCATCCGTCTAGACGTTAGGGCTACATTCATCTGTCTAGACGTTAGGGCTACATTCATCCGTCTAGACGTTAGGGCGACATTCATCTGTCTAGACGTTAGGGCTACATTCATCCGTCTAGACGTTAGGGCTACATTCATCCGTCTAGACGTTAGGGCTACATTCATCCGTCTCTAGACGTTAGCGCGACATTCATCCGTCTAGACGTTAGGGCGACATTCATCTGTCTAGACGTTAGGGCGACATTCATCCGTCTAGACGTTAGGGCGACATTCATCCGTCTCTAGACGTTAGCGCAACATTCATCTGTGACTCTAGACGTTAGGGCGACATTCATCCGTCTAGACGTTAGGGCTACATTCATCCGTCTAGACGTTAGGGCTACATTCATCCGTCTAGACGTTAGGGCTACATTCATCCGTCTCTAGACGTTAGCGCGACATTCATCCGTCTAGACGTTAGGGCGACATTCATCCGTCTAGACGTTAGGGCGACATTCATCCGTCTGGACGTTAGGGCTACATTCATCTGTCTAGACGTTAGGGCGACATATGGTCTTTCATTATTTTTCAGTTTTTCATATGTATATCTACATATCCCTTACCTACTCTTACTAGTTACTCGTTACAATATCTATATATCTACATATCCCTTACCTACTCTTCCTAGTTACTAGTTAGTATATATATATATATATCCCTTACCTACTCTTACTAGTTACTAGTTACTATATCTATATATCTACATCCCTTACCTACTCTTACTAGTTACGCTGCTGGCCAGTATGACTTACTACCATAGTGTCTTTAAACCTGTATCACTGTACATAATAATACTACAACTCTGTACATACATCTGATTAGCAATATTACTCAGTAGTACTAATCTACATATTTTATACCCAGTTTAATATCCTGTACATTGTATATTACTGTTGCATTTTACTGTTACATGTGCACTCTGGTTGGATGTCAAACTTCTTTTTGTTGTACTGTACTTGATGACAATAAAGTAATTTGTGTCCATTTTGATGGACAGAAAAGTTGGGAGAACTTCTGGAACTGACGTCCGTCAGCAAAGCTGTTGTTTCTGATTGAGTTAAGTTTTCATTTAAAAACAAACCAACAGACAATTGGTTTGCAATTATTTCAGTCAGTTTCTCCTCTGTTTTGTGACGGATCAATGTAGCCACTCCCTTGTGCTATTTTATATAATTTTTATTATTATTATTTTTTTTTATATTAATTACTAACCACAAATCTAAACAAAACAGTATGACTCTCCCTTCAAAGCAACATGAATGTCTAATGCTAGCTAATGTGTATTCTATTCTATTGTTGTCTATGAGCAGGTTGTATGGGAGGCGTTATTTCTAAACCTAGCCGCATTTCTGGCAGACGCTCTCTGATTGGCACTGACTGACGCTCTCTGATTGGCCACTGACATGTTTGCCCAATCGCGTGACGAGCTGTGTCTTTGCCCATTTCCACGTCGAACAGCCTGCAAACTACCTGGCGTTCTATCGCCATGCTCTAAGACAAACTCTAACCTTAACCAACTTCGAAAGAGTGCCTAAGCTTAACCAGTGTAGAAACAGGCGTCGGCCAATCAGAGAGCGTCTTGCCAGAAATGCGGCTAGGTTTAGAAATAACGCGTATGGGAGCTGTTGTTCTTGCAGTGACGCAACTCACACAGGCAGCAGACTGATGATGTCACTGACCGAGCAACATAGCAAACAGCTGGGTCTAATTAATACACACTAAACACACACACACACACACACACACACACATATGTACTATGCACTCACACACACACACACACACACACACAGTCACACACACACACACACACACACACACATGTACTATGCACTCACACACACACACACACACATACACACACACACACACACACACAGGTGAACATACACACACATAATGTTTTTAGTGCTTTTAAAAAGACTCTGCTCTACCTCTCTCTACCTCTCTCTCTCTCTACCTCTCTCTCTACCTCCCTCTCTCTACCTCCCTCTCTCTACCTTTCTCTCTACCTCTCTCTCTACCTCTCTCTACCTCTCTCTACCTCCCCCTCTCTACCTCTCTCTCTACCTCCCCCTCTCTACCTCCCTCTCTCTATCTCCCTCTCTCTATCTCTCTCTACCCCCCCTCTCTACCTCCCTCTACCTTTTTCTCTCTATCTTTCTCTACCTCCCTCTCTCTACCTCCCCCTCTCTACCTCCCTCTCTCTATCTCTCTACCTCCCTCTATCTACCTCCCTCTCTCTATCTCTCTACCTCCCTCTCTCTACCTCCCTCTCTCTACCTCCCTCTCTCTATCTCTCTCTACCTCCCCCTCTCTACCTCCCTCTCTCTACCTCCCCCTCTCTACCTCCCTCTCTCTACCTCTCTCTCTACCTCCCCCTCTCTACCTCCCTCTCTCTACCTCCCCCTCTCTACCTCCTCTCTCTGCCTCTCTCTACCTCCCTCTCTACCTCCCTCTCTCTACCTCCCTCTCTCTACCTCCCCCTCTCTACCTCCTCTCTCTGCCTACCTACTGTATATCTCCTTCCACTTTCATCTCCTCCTAGAGAAACACTAGCTAGTATCCCCAAACCATCCAGATCCTAAATGAGTACAGCTGGTTAGTGTAAACTACAGTCACCAGCACCTGCTAACGGGTCTGACCCTTCAGCTCAGCTGGTTAGTGTAAACTACAGTCACCAGCACCTGCTAACGGGTCTGACCCTTCAGCTCAGCTGGTTAGTGTAAACTACAGTCAACCAGCACCTGCTAACGGGTCTGACCCTTCAGCTCAGCTGGTTAGTGTAAACTACAGCCTACCAGCACCTGCTAACGGGTCTGACCCTTTAGCTCAGCTGGTTAGTGTACACTACAGTCAACCAGCACCTGTTAACAGGTCTGACCCTTTAGCTCAGCTGGTTAGTGTAAACTACAGCCAACCAGCACCTGGTAACGGGTCTGACCCTTTAGCTCAGCTGGTTAGTGTAAACTACAGCCAACCAGCACCTGCTAACGGGTCTGACCCTTCAGCTCAGCTGGTTAGTGTAAACTACAGTCAACCAGCACCTGCTAACGGGTCTGACCCTTCAGCTCAGCTGGTTAGTGTAAACTACAGCCAACCAGCACCTGCTAACGGGTCTGACCCTTCAGCTCAGCTGGTTAGTGTAAACTACAGCCAACCAGCACCTGCTAACGGGTCTGACCCTTCAGCTCAGCTGGTTAGTGTACACTACAGTCAACCAGCACCTGCTAACAGGTCTGACCCTTTAGCTCAGCTGGTTAGTGTACACTACAGTCAACCAGCACCTGCTAACAGGTCTGACCCTTTAGCTCAGCTGGTTAGTGTAAACTACAGCCAACCAGCACCTGCTAACGGGCCTGACCCTTCAGCTCAGCTGGTTAGTGTAAACTACAGCCAACCAGCACCTGCTAACGGGTCTGACCCTTCAGCTCAGCTGGTTAGTGTACACTACAGTCAACCAGCACCTGCTAACAGGTCTGACCCTTTAGCTCAGCTGGTTAGTGTACACTACAGTCAACCAGCACCTGCTAACAGGTCTGACCCTTTAGCTCAGCTGGTTAGTGTAAACTACAGCCAACCAGCACCTGCTAACGGGCCTGACCCTTCAGCTCAGCTGGTTAGTGTAAACTACAGCCAACCAGCACCTGCTAACGGGTCTGACCCTTCAGCTCAGCTGGTTAGTGTAAACTACAGCCAACCAGCACCTGGTAACGGGTCTGACCCTTTAGCTCAGCTGGTTAGTGTAAACTACAGCCAACCAGCACCTGCTGACGGGTCTGACCCTTCAGCTCAGCTGATTAGTGTAAACTGCAGTCACCAGCACCTGCTAACGGGTCTGACCAGGTTAGGGTTAGGGTTACATCGGTACGATATATCTAGATTTGTTTGCACAAGAGACAATCCTTGATTGATCTTAAATTGTAAAGTTTTGTATTTTATTTGTTATTATTGAGTTTATTATTGAGCCGTTTACTGTTTTTTATTATAATTTTATTTTGATCCACTTTTTTCTCCTCTTTTTCTATTTTTCTCCCATCCCAATTCCACTGTGCCAATTCTTCCCTCCCCTGTCTTGAACGTTGCTCGCATATGCCCCCCACTGGTCGGTTGTAGGGAGGATAGAAGCCTTGCATCACGTGTCCCCTCCGGTACATGAGGAGGCAGCCTGTCACATCTTTTCACCTGCCAGCGCGGACTCTCAGGTGTAACGTGTGGGAGGCTCACACTACCCCCGCCATTTCCTGTCTCTGCTGTGCAGGCGCCCCAACCGACCTGTAGAAGTCGCTGTCCACAACGTCCAGATTACCACCCATCGACTTCCACCCGCTGACTCTGCCAATTGAGTTAGTATGACGGCCGGCCCAAGCCGGAGGCAACGCCGACAGCCGGAGTCGAACCCCGGTGTCCCTTGCGTTGGTGACAAGCGCAATGTCCGCTGCGCCACCCAGCCGCCTGTTTTGATTATTATTATTATTCCTTCTCCAACTCATCCTTGTTTGTTTTTCTATGGATGGAGACCTTCTCTTCTCTCCTCCTGCCTCTGTCTCCTCTCCTCTTCTCTCCTCTTGCCTCTGTCTCCTCTCCTCTTCTCTCCTCTCTCTGTCTCCTCTCCTCCTCCCTCTGTCTCCTCTCCTCCTCCCTCTGTCTCCTCTCCTCTCTCCTCTTTTCTCCTCTCTCCTCCTCTCCTCTGTCTCCTCTCCTCTCTCCTCTTCTCTCCTCTCTCCTCCTCCCTCTGTCTCCTCTCCTCTCTCCTCCTCTTCTCTCCTCCTCCCTCTGTCTCCTCTCCTCTTCTCTCCTATCTCCTCCTCCCTCTGTCTCCTCTCCTCTTCTCTCCTCTTGCCTCTGTCTCCTCTCCTCTTCTCTCCTCTCTCTGTCTCCTCTCCTCCTCCCTCTGTCTCCTCTCCTCCTCCCTCTGTCTCCTCTCCTCCTCCCTCTGTCTCCTCTCCTCTCTCCTCTTTTCTCCTCTCTCCTCCTCCCTCTGTCTCCTCTCCTCTCTCCTCTTCTCTCCTCTCTCCTCCTCCCTCTGTCTCCTCTCCTCTCTCCTCCTCTTCTCTCCTCCTCCCTCTGTCTCCTCTCCTCTTCTCTCCTATCTCCTCCTCCCTCTGTCTCCTCTCCTCTCTCCTCTTCTCTCCTCTCCTCCCTCTGTCTCCTCTCCTCTCTCCTCTTCTCTCCTCTCCTCCCTCTGTCTCCTCTCCTCTCTCCTCTTCTCTCCTCTCTCCTCCATCTGTCTCCTCTCCTCTCTCCTCTTCTCTCCTCTCTTCCCTCTGTCTCCTCTCCTCTCTCCTCTTCTCTCCTCTCCTCCCTCTGTCTCCTCTCCTCTCTCCTCTTCTCTCTCCTCCCTCTGTCTCCTCTCCTCTCTCCTTTCCCCTATTCTCTCCTCCTGCCTCTGTCTCCTCTCCTCCCTCTGTCTCCTCTCCGCCTCCCTCTGTCTCCTCTCCTCTCCCCCTCCCTGTCTCCTCTCCGCCTCCCTCTGTCTCCTCTCCTCTCCCCCTCCCTGTCTCCTCTCCGCCTCCCTCTGTCTCCTCTCCTCTCCTCCTCCCTCTGTCTCCTCTCCGCCTCCCTCTGTCTTCTCTCCCCCTCCCTCTGTCTCCTCTCCCCCTCCCTCCTCCTCCTCTCCTTCTCCTCCCCCTCGCTCCCTCCCCCTCTCCTCCTCCCTCTGTCTCCTCTCCCCCTCCCTCTGTCTCCTCTCCCCCTCCTCTCCTCTCCTCTCCCCCTCCTCCTCCTCCCTCCTCCTCCTCTCCTCCTCCTCCCCCTCGCTCCCTCCCCCTCTCCTCCTCCCTCTGTCTCCTCTCCCCCTCCTCTCCTCTCCTCTCCCCCTCCCTCCTCCCCCTCCCTCCTCATCCTCTCCCCCTCCCTCCTCCCCCTCCCTCCCTCCTCCTTCCCATCAGACTGATGAACTCTAAGTAGAGGGCATAGAAGCTGAACATTCCTGTTCTCTGAGCCAATACTCAGCTGGAGTGTACATGCACACACACACACACACACACACACACACACACACACACACACACAAGCACACACACACACACAGACACACACACACACACACACACACGCACGCACACACACACACACACACACACACACACACACACACACACACACACACGTCACACACGCACACACACGGGCACACACACAGACAAAGCCCCCCTCTGGTTGAGTCAGAGCAGGGCTTGACAGAGAGAAACATGGCTCTGTTCAGTGGTCTGCCCAACAATAACAGATAACAGGAAAGAGAGGACAGAGTGGAGAGAGATGTGGGGTCTCACTAACTAACACACACAGGGGGAGAGAGAGAGAGAGAGAGAGAGAGAGAGAGAGAGAGAGAGAGAGAGAGAGAGAGAGAGAGAGAGAGAGAGAGAGAGAGAGAGAGCGAGAGCAGAGAGAGAGAGAGAGAGAGAGAGAGAGAGAGAGAGAGAGAGAGAGAGAGGAGAGAGGGGGGGGGGAGAGAGAGAGAGAGAGAGGGGGGGAGAGAATAAGAGAGGAGAGAGACAGAGAGAGAGAGAGAGAGAGCAGAGACAGACAGAGAGCAGAGAGAGAGACAGACAGACAGAGAGAGAGAGCGCAGAGAGAGAGAGAGAAAGCAGAGAGAGAGAGAGAGAGAGAGAGAAGAGAGGAGAGAGAGAGAGAGAGAGAGAGAGAGAGAGAGAGAGAGGAGAGAGAGAGAGAGAGAGAGAGAGAGAGAGACTATAGAGTAGACCGTCGGCACCCCCCGAGGCAAAAAAGATGCGCGTAAGAGATATGGATGGCACATATAGAGAGAGAGAGAGGCCGCTGACATCATACCTTTAAAATTCGAAGGCGCGGTCATGACGTCACCCTTGTAAAAGAACGCTAGAGGAGAGAGAGAGAGAGTGGACCCCCCCCCCCGGCCGCCCCCCCCCCCCCCTCCTCCTCTTTGAAAACTTACCAATTAAGGATCTCACGGTCGGTCGGCGGGACCAGAGGAGCAGAAAGAAGGCAGGGCAGATATAGAAAAGAGAGATTGTTGGAGCTGCTCTCTCTTTCTTTTTGTTGCGACTATAGCTTCACTAAAACACAACCATTCCCCACGGTGACGGGACGGGACGGGACAGGACGGGACGGGGAGGATAATAGTAATAGGTCCACACACACAACACAAGGTGCCACACGCACACACACACACACATACACACTCTCTCCGCGGACTCTGCGCTCATCACAGGACGGTTATCATCAACTCTCCTCCTCCGACCTCGCAGTCTTCTTAACGGTAAGTCGTGTCCCGTTTGTGAGTGTGTGTGATGTCTTTAATAATAACCCTTTCACTGCCACACTACAGAAGGTTAACCCTTTACTATCACACTATATATATACCGACGGTTAACCTTCCCCTGGTGTGGCAGTGAAAGGGTTAACCCCGCTGTCGTCGCAATCGCTGCTGTTTCATGTTGTCCGGTACGGAGGAGAGGACCGGAGGACCGGTTCTGACTGAGATAACGGGACCGGGACGGGGGGGGGGGGGGGCACCGGGGCAGTGCAGGATGGCATATTGCGTGCCACACACACATTGTGCCAAACGCGTAACCGTCGGGATGTGTTTGTCTTTTTGTTGATCTGACATTTGATTGACCGCTAGACGGAGGGTTGTCAGTGTTTGGTGATGCTGCTATGCGGCGTCACGTGCCGCTCCGGGTTTAAAGGCACCTGGCTGGCTGGGACCGGGACCGGGCCGGGCGCGCGGGCGGGTGGGTGGGCTGGCTGGCTGCCCGCGCGGCGCATCATCACCGACTCGCCTCGCTGACTTTAACAGCGCGTGCCGTGTTGCATGGTCTCTGGACGGAGTGCTCCCGGTCCTGTACTTACTGTACTGTAACCAGCGCGTGACAGAGCCTGTGGTGAATGATGATGTGCGTTTGCTCTGATGATGTCAAGACGTTAAGACGTTCAGGCAGCGTGTATATTTTCCCTAACGCACTTTCACTTCCGCGTTCGGGTTCCGCGATCTGATTGGCCACTGACGTTTCTCTCAGCGCCAATCGCGTTACGAATGAATGAATGAATGAATGAATGAATGAATGAATGAATGAAAACTTTATTTAACAGATTGCAGAATGGGTACAATACAGTACGGCTCAATACACACAATTGTTAAGGGGATGCAGACCTGAGAAAGACGTTTGTCTTGTTTCCATCAGGGTCCCCCATTTTCAATTCATATAGACATTTATGACATACACAACATACATGACATTTATGGCATAGGGACATATAGGTATTTAGTACTGATACATTTGTGACATAAACGGTATTCAAATATACAGTACTGTTACCCCTAGATCCTGACCGAGTATATACATATGATGGGGAGGGGACTGTACATTTGGAGGGGGTGGGTGGGTGGGAGAGAGATATACATACGGCGGGGAGGGAATATATACATGCGGTGGGGAGGAGACTGTCTATTAGGAGGTGGTGGGGGTTTTGGGCATTTACGGTGGCCAGTTTCGAATTGCAGCCTCCCGTAGGTGCTCTTTAAGAGCGGTTTTAATACGCCTAGTTCTATCACTGGTTAAGCTTGGCGACTCTTTCGAAGTTGAGTTAGAGTTTGTCTTAGAGCAGGGCGATAGACCACCAGCCCTGATTCCAAACTCTACCAACTTCGAAAGAGTCGCCAAGCTTAACCAGTGATAGAACTAGGCGTTAGCTAGCTAGCAGGCTGTTAGAGGCATAGGCGTAACGCGATTGGCGCTGAGAGAAACGTCAGTGGCCAATCAGATCGCGGAACCCAAACGCGGAAGTGAAAGTGCGTTAGGGAAAATATACACACGTTCAGGCGAGCTGTGCAGTATAGGGGGGTGTAGTCTGACGTCACTGGTTGTTCCACCCGTATAGGGATTTATCATTGGGAAAATGGATTATCGGCTATTGTAACAATTCTGCCGCATGAACATTGGCAAGCTTTCCATTTTTGCACAAAATGAGTTCCCTTCTACCACTAACATTATTGTTTAAGCATTTTTGGTTGAAATAAAGGTAGTTATATAAGGTTTTTAATTTCTCGTAAAAAAAGAACTACATTTACCAGTAGGCAGCCTGTTGTTAAGTAGGCAGCTGTCGCCTACCTCACGTCACGGCAAGCTGATACATAATGGGAGCATGTCTATGTTCCCCGGGTCCTATGTTCCCCGGGTCCTATGTTCCCCGATTGATTGATTGATTGATTGATTGATTGAAAATGTTAGACCACCAGCCCTGATTCCAAACTCTAACCTTAACCAACTTCGAAAGACGGCCTATGCTTAACCAAGGCGGACATTAATAATTAATAAAATAATAAAAATGTATAAAATGTTCAATCAATTAATCAATCAATCGGGGAACATAGGACCCGGGGAACATAGGGATGATCCCATACATATTAGCTAGCTAGCTAACGTTAACGTTACCCCGCTAAACATACTAGACGTTAGCATTATGTCTACTGTCGTGAACCATTTTAAATCGGTTCATCGCTTTGGTCTCCTGAGGCTCGCTGAATTTAACATTCATCAAAACGCATCAATTATGTATCAAGTTGTCAACAACATGAATCACAGACTGTCTGAGCTTGTCCCAGTCTGCCAACCACTGCACATCCACAACACAAGAAACAAGCATCTTATATCTGGCAAGAGGAGAAGGCTAAATTGTGCTAGCCTAAGCATAGCATGCAGGGGTCCACAGATCTGGAACAAGCTTGATGAAAATCTAAAAATGACTAATACCTTTAAAACCTTTAAAAAATCACTGAAAGAGGAACTGCTAAAATCATACCTCTAATTAAAATTATAACTTAGGAATAAAATTGTCTGTATTATGTATCTCTGTTATATGTCAGTTAGTAGGTAGGTGTGTAAACCTACCCACGTTGTATTTTTTTTTGTTTTTTGTTATTGTTTTGTTGTTATTATTCTGTTCTGTTCATATTCTGTTTGTATCTGTGTTCAGGCTCCCTCCAAAAGCTTTAAATAGCTTCTTGGGAGACCTGGCACATGCACACAATTTGCGACTTTGTTATCACTTGAGGATACTCGCATGTAATATGTATCGTGTGTGTGTGTGAATAAATTCATTCATTCATTCATTCATTCATTCATGTAGAGGCGTTTCTGGAACGAGTCAAATGTGCAGGTCCTCTTCTCAGACCTGTGGGGCAAGCACTGCACACGCATCATGCCGGCTAGCAAGCTAGCTAGCTACACGTCACGGCCCGTTGATACCACGATAGCTAACGTTAACGTTACAAGCTCAAAAACCTTATAACTAGTACTACTGTCATGTCCATAAGTTCCCTGGCAGAATACTTTGTTTGTGAGGACAAAAGTATACAAAGAGGAGAGAACCATTTAAAATCGGGGCATGTTAGGAGTTTCGGGAACTCCTAACATTCCCGAAACTCCTAACATGCCCCGATTTAAAATGGTTATCTCCTCTTTAAGCTACTAATGTCATGTAAAAAACAATAACGTTATAAACTATAGACAATATGTACAACGAAACAATGATTTACATTAGTATTTATTACAGTGATTTAATATGCAGCGAAATAACGTTATACGATTTAAAATATAAATACAAATATGGTCACCAGAGAGATACTAGCCACATATTCAGGGTCAGTTATTTTCCCATTGTACGAATTGTTAAGCTTATGAAATGTAAGGGAAATCTGATCCTAGGTCTGTGACTACAGGCAGGAGGCTATACGCTGTGGTGACGTCAGTCAGCAGCGCCAAATAGCAGTGTAGTTTCCCAGCGAACGAAAACATAAACGTTGTTATTTTGCTACATTTACGATTAATTGCGAATATTTTCATGTTGAGCTATAGATTGTGGATAAATACGCACAGAAAGGTACACCAACGTTAATGCTTTATTTATCTAAAACGAGGCGATTTAGAAATGGTCAATGGGGAAATACATGGAGTGGAACAGAGGGTGGAACAGGAAAAAACTAAAATGACGTAACCACTACACCTCCCTATAGAGCCTGAACATAGAGCTGTGCAGTATAGAGCCTGAACATAGAGCTGTGCAGTATAGAGCTGTGCAGTATAGAGCTGTGCAGTATAGAGCCTGAACATAGAGCTGTGCAGTATAGAGCCTGAACATAGAGCTGTGCAGTATAGAGCCTGAACATAGAGCTGTGCAGTATAGAGCCTGAACATAGAGCTGTGCAGTATAGAGCTGTGCAGTATAGTGCTGTGCAGTATAGAGCTGTGCAGTATAGAGCTGTGCAGTATAGAGCCTGAACACAGAGCTGTGCAGTATAGAGCTGTGCAGTATAGCGCTGTGCAGTATAGAGCTGTGCAGTATAGAGCTGTGCAGTATAGAGCCTGAACACAGAGCTGTGCAGTATAGAGCTGTGCAGTATAGAGCCTGAACACAGAGCTGTGCAGTATAGAGCTGTGCAGTATAGAGCTGTGCAGTATAGAGCTGTGCAGTATAGAGCTGTGCAGTATAGAGCTGTGCAGTATAGAGCCTGAACACAGAGCTGTGCAGTATAGAGCTGTGCAGTATAGAGCTGTGCAGTATAGAGCTGTGCAGTATAGAGCTGTGCAGTATAGAGCCTGAACACAGAGCTGTGCAGTATAGAGCTGTGCAGTATAGAGCTGTGCAGTATAGAGCCTGAACACAGAGCTGTGCAGTATAGAGCTGTGCAGTATAGAGCTGTGCAGTATAGAGCTGTGCAGTATAGAGCTGTGCAGTATAGAGCCTGAACACAGAGCTGTGCAGTATAGAGCTGTGCAGTATAGAGCTGTGCAGTATAGAGCCTGAACACAGAGCTGTGCAGTATAGAGCTGTGCAGTATAGAGCCTGAACACAGAGCTGTGCAGTATAGAGCCTGAACATAGAGCTGTGCAGTATAGAGCTGTGCAGTATAGAGCTGTGCAGTATAGAGCTGTGCAGTATAGAGCCTGAACATAGAGCTGTGCAGTATAGAGCTGTGCAGTATAGAGCTGTGCAGTATAGAGCTGTGCAGTATAGAGCCTGAACACAGAGCTGTGCAGTATAGAGCTGTGCAGTATAGAGCCTGAACACAGAGCTGTGCAGTATAGAGCTGTGCAGTATAGAGCTGTGCAGTATAGAGCCTGAACATAGAGCTGTGCAGTATAGAGCTGTGCAGTATAGAGCTGTGCAGTATAGAGCCTGAACACAGAGCTGTGCAGTATAGAGCTGAACATAGAGCTGAACTTCTACCACTGATTGCTCATTCATCTTTCTCCGCCTCACAATACATGGCTTTGGAGCTTGTTCTGTATGAGACGGTAATGTAAGATCATAGGATCTCATGGGTGTATATGGAGTGTGATTGTCATCCACTGTGCTCTGTGTGGCCCTTCAAGTTCAGTACGGCTGACGCTGGACTCTTTATCGATGTAGTTCACAGTTCGCCTCTACTTCCTCAGGCGCCTAAGGAAGTTCCAAGTCAGTCAGAAGATCCTTAAGAACTTCTACTCATGTACAATAGAGAGCATCCTGACCGGCAACATCACCTCCTGGTTTGGGAATAGCACTGCACAAGACCGTAGCAGACTACAAAGAGTGACACGTTCAGCCGAACGCACAATCGGAGGGGGGCTCCCCACCCTCCAGAACATTTACAACAAGCGGTGCAGGGGCAAGGCTAAGAGAATCATTAAAGACTCCAGTCACCCGAACAACTGCCTCTTTGAACTGCTGCGGTCAGGCAAGCGATACCGGAGTCTCAAGGCGAGCACAGAAAGTCTCAGAAGAAGCTTCTATCCCCAGGCCATCAGGATGCTCAACGAACAATGAACACTACACAACAACAACCAAATCAACAATCAAACGCACATAGCACACACATCCACACGCACACACTCATTTTAAACAAACACACTGTAGCACCCACTCCCCACACTTTATAGCACACACTCACTTTAAACAAACACACTGTAGCACCCACTCCCCACACTTTATATTTATTGATGAAGGATTGCACTACAACTCGTACACCGTACTGTAAATTGTACCTAAATTGTACCTCATCCCATTTCTGCTTTGCACTATATAGTATTGTACATTAGTACACTGCATAGTATTGTATATTATATGGTAACTCAGTTACGTCTATTCTGCATCGAACATTGTACATATGTCTATACTGAACACTGGGACCTCATTTTCTACTTCTAATTTACATGCTATACTATGTTATTTGATACTATCTTGTCTAACACAGTCTCTGGAGCGTAACAGAAAGAAGCATTTTGTATGAAAGTATTCTGTACTTCTGTATGACAACTATTAAAGAAACTTGAAACTTGAAACTTCATCAAGGAAGATTACTTGAGCATTATGGTCAATAGACCAAGGATTTATTATGCAATGTAATAAATAATAAATACATTATTATAATAAGTACAATTTCAATGGGACTCTAATCTGATTTCCCCCACTTGTAATTCCTTATGACATGCTAAAAAAAAATATAATAAAAAAAAATAAAGGTAAATAGTCAATTTAAATAGCTTTATAGTGTAATATAGACTCTCATTGTCCGTTGTCATTAATATAATCATTGCACGACCCATCTTGTGACTTTGACCTCACCAAGTTAAGTGCACTGGATAAAATAATCAG
>NC_140181.1:13268905-13278905 GCF_963971535.1 Notolepis coatsorum
AATTAAACCATAAACTGTGACTTCAGTGTCCTCCATGTTGTTTACCTCCATGTTGTTTACCTCCATGTTGTTTACCTCCATGTTGTTTACCTCCATGTTGTTTACCTCCATCATCTTTATTGTTCTGTGGGTCAGTTCACACTGGAATCTGATATTTTTGTATTTTTTAAATGTATTTTGTACATAAAACTATGAAACTATGAAAACTATGAAACGTTTGTAACCTTTGCTAAATGATATACTGAATTATGTTTCTTTTTTGTATATATTTTTTTTTTGTGTAAATAGTGTCATGTAAAAAGGGTAGGTAATTAACCTTTTTCGTTTTTTGGAAGTTCTACTACTATGCTTTGTAAAAAAAAAAGAAAAAGACAGAAATAAAATAATTCATATTGTTTACATTAAAAAAAAAAAAATAATAATAATAATGATGTGAAAATAAATCTGAGACTGAATGAGAAGCGAGCCCCAGGTGTGCAGAGTGTGAACACTTCAGTGGGTTTGGGTTGCATGTTGGAACAGATTCTATAGCGGCTCTTGACCCATGATGTGACGGCAGAACCATGTGTTACCCCTCAAAGATGAAGGCAGGCCTTAACAGTGACGTCACTGAGGTTAGGGTTAGCCCCGCCCCTAATGCAGCAGTTCTCTCTGAAAACAGCTCTCAGATCAGATCTGCGTCAGGCAGCAGTTCTTCTCTCTGAAGTCAGTCATGACGAAACCAGGGCTCCTGATGTCAGCACTTTTATTTCTTTGTTTTATTTCATAGAGCAAATGGCCCTAAATGGAAAAATCTCCCCTCAGTTATTTCCAATAACTCAATTTGGGAAGGTATGCTTCATGCATCCCAGGCGGCCCAGACTGGGCTGTCTGTCTATTCCCAAGACCACTGGGCCACGCCCCCAAGACCACTGGGCCACGCCCCCAAGACCACTGGGCCACGCCCCCAAGACCACTGAGAGAGACAGCAGGAGAGGACAGAGAGAGGCAGCAGGAGAGGACAGAGAGAGAGACAGCAGGAGAGGACAGAGAGAGAGACAGCAGGAGAGGACAGAGAGAGAGGCAGCAGGAGAGGACAGAGAGAGAGACAGCAGGAGAGGACAGAGAGACAGCAGGAGAGGACAGAGAGAGAGAGCAGGAGAGGACAGAGAGAGACAGTAGGAGAGGACAGAGAGAGAGACAGTAGGAGAGGACAGAGAGAGAGACAGCAGGAGAGGACAGAGAGAGAGACAGTAGGAGAGGACAGAGAGACAGTAGGAGAGGACAGAGAGAGACAGTAGGAGAGGACAGAGAGAGAGACAGCAGGAGAGGACAGAGAGAGAGACAGCAGGAGAGGACAGAGAGAGAGACAGCAGGAGAGGACAGAGAGAGAGACAGCAGGAGAGGACAGAGAGAGAGACAGTAGGAGAGGACAGAGAGAGAGACAGCAGGAGAGGACAGAGAGAGAGACAGTAGGAGAGGACAGAGAGACAGCAGGAGAGGACAGAGAGAGAGAGCAGGAGAGGACAGGGAGAGACAGTAGGAGAGGACAGAGAGAGAGACAGTAGGAGAGGACAGAGAGAGACAGCAGGAGAGGACAGAGAGAGAGACAGTAGGAGAGGACAGAGAGACAGTAGGAGAGGACAGAGAGAGACAGTAGGAGAGGACAGAGAGAGAGACAGCAGGAGAGGACAGAGAGAGAGACAGCAGGAGAGGACAGAGAGAGAGACAGCAGGAGAGGACAGAGAGAGAGACAGCAGGAGAGGACAGAGAGAGAGACAGTAGGAGAGGACAGAGAGAGAGACAGCAGGAGAGGACAGAGAGAGAGACAGTAGGAGAGGACAGAGAGACAGCAGGAGAGGACAGAGAGAGAGACAGTAGGAGAGGACAGAGAGACAGTAGGAGAGGACAGAGAGAGACAGTAGGAGAGGACAGAGAGAGAGACAGCAGGAGAGGACAGAGAGAGAGACAGCAGGAGAGGACAGAGAGAGAGACAGCAGGAGAGGACAGAGAGAGAGACAGCAGGAGAGGACAGAGAGAGAGACAGTAGGAGAGGACAGAGAGAGAGACAGCAGGAGAGGACAGAGAGAGAGACAGTAGGAGAGGACAGAGAGACAGCAGGAGAGGACAGAGAGAGAGAGCAGGAGAGGACAGGGAGAGACAGTAGGAGAGGACAGAGAGAGAGACAGTAGGAGAGGACAGAGAGAGACAGCAGGAGAGGACAGAGAGAGAGACAGTAGGAGAGGACAGAGAGACAGTAGGAGAGGACAGAGAGAGACAGTAGGAGAGGACAGAGAGAGAGACAGCAGGAGAGGACAGAGAGAGAGACAGCAGGAGAGGACAGAGAGAGAGACAGCAGGAGAGGACAGAGAGAGAGACAGCAGGAGAGGACAGAGAGAGAGACAGTAGGAGAGGACAGAGAGAGAGACAGCAGGAGAGGACAGAGAGAGAGACAGTAGGAGAGGACAGAGAGACAGCAGGAGAGGACAGAGAGAGAGAGCAGGAGAGGACAGGGAGAGACAGTAGGAGAGGACAGAGAGAGAGACAGTAGGAGAGGACAGAGAGAGACAGCAGGAGAGGACAGAGAGAGAGACAGCAGGAGAGGACAGAGAGAGAGACAGTAGGAGAGGACAGAGAGAGAGACAGCAGGAGAGGACAGAGAGAGAGAGCAGGAGAGGACAGAGAGAGACAGTAGGAGAGGACAGAGAGACAGCAGGAGAGGACAGAGAGAGAGACAGTAGGAGAGGACAGAGAGAGAGACAGTAGGAGAGGACAGAGAGAGAGACAGCAGGAGAGGACAGAGAGAGACAGTAGGAGAGGACAGAGAGAGAGACAGCAGGAGAGGACAGAGAGAGACAGTAGGAGAGGACAGAGAGAGAGACAGTAGGAGAGGACAGAGAGAGACAGCAGGAGAGGACAGAGAGAGAGACAGCAGGAGAGGACAGAGAGAGAGACAGCAGGAGAGGACAGAGAGAGAGACAGCAGGAGAGGACAGAGAGAGGCAGCAGGAGAGGACAGAGAGAGAGACAGCAGGAGAGGACAGAGAGAGACAGTAGGAGAGGACAGAGAGAGAGACAGCAGGAGAGGACAGAGAGAGACAGTAGGAGAGGACAGAGAGAGAGAGCAGGAGAGGACAGAGAGAGACAGTAGGAGAGGACAGAGAGACAGCAGGAGAGGACAGAGAGAGAGACAGTAGGAGAGGACAGAGAGAGAGACAGTAGGAGAGGACAGAGAGAGAGACAGTAGGAGAGGACAGAGAGAGAGACAGCAGGAGAGGACAGAGAGAGACAGTAGGAGAGGACAGAGAGAGAGACAGCAGGAGAGGACAGAGAGAGACAGTAGGAGAGGACAGAGAGAGAGACAGCAGGAGAGGACAGAGAGAGACAGCAGGAGAGGACAGAGAGAGAGACAGTAGGAGAGGACAGAGAGAGAGACAGCAGGAGAGGACAGAGAGAGAGACAGCAGGAGAGGACAGAGAGAGACAGTAGGAGAGGACAGAGAGAGAGACAGCAGGAGAGGACAGAGAGAGAGACAGTAGGAGAGGACAGAGAGAGAGACAGCAGGAGAGGACAGAGAGAGACAGCAGGAGAGGACAGAGAGAGACAGCAGGAGAGGACAGAGAGAGAGAGAGCAGGAGAGGACAGAGAGAGAGACAGTAGGAGAGGACAGAGAGAGAGACAGCAGGAGAGGACAGAGAGAGAGACAGTAGGAGAGGACAGAGAGAGACAGTAGGAGAGGACAGAGAGAGAGACAGCAAGAGAGGACTGAGAGAGAGAGAGCAAGAGAGGACTGAGAGAGACAGTAGGAGAGGACAGAGAGAGAGAGACAGCAGGAGAGGACAGAGAGAGACAGTAGGAGAGGACAGAGAGAGAGATAGTAGGAGAGGACAGAGAGAGACAGCAAGAGAGGACTGAGAGAGACAGTAGGAGAGGACAGAGAGAGAGACAGCAGGAGAGGACAGAGAGAGAGACAGCAGGAGAGGACAGAGAGAGACAGTAGGAGAGGACAGAGAGAGAGACAGTAGGAGAGGACAGAGAGAGAGAGGACAGAGAGAGACAGCAGGAGAGGACAGAGAGAGACAGCAGGAGAGGACAGAGAGAGAGACATCAGGAGAGGACAGAGAGAGAGACATCAGGAGAGGACAGAGAGAGACAGTAGGAGAGGACAGAGAGAGAGAGAGCAGGAGAGGACAGAGAGAGAGACAGCAGGAGAGGACAGAGAGAGAGACAGCAGGAGAGGACAGAGAGAGAGACAGCAGGAGAGGACAGAGAGAGACAGTAGGAGAGGACAGAGAGAGAGACAGCAGGAGAGGACAGAGAGAGACAGTAGGAGAGGACAGAGAGAGAGAGCAGGAGAGGACAGAGAGAGACAGTAGGAGAGGACAGAGAGACAGCAGGAGAGGACAGAGAGAGAGACAGTAGGAGAGGACAGAGAGAGAGACAGTAGGAGAGGACAGAGAGACAGCAGGAGAGGACAGAGAGAGACAGCAGGAGAGGACAGAGAGAGAGACAGCAGGAGAGGACAGAGAGAGAGACAGTAGGAGAGGACAGAGAGAGAGACAGTAGGAGAGGACAGAGAGAGAGACAGCAGGAGAGGACAGAGAGAGACAGTAGGAGAGGACAGAGAGAGAGACAGCAGGAGAGGACAGAGAGAGACAGTAGGAGAGGACAGAGAGAGAGACAGCAGGAGAGGACAGAGAGAGACAGCAGGAGAGGACAGAGAGAGAGACAGTAGGAGAGGACAGAGAGAGAGACAGCAGGAGAGGACAGAGAGAGAGACAGCAGGAGAGGACAGAGAGAGACAGTAGGAGAGGACAGAGAGAGAGACAGCAGGAGAGGACAGAGAGAGAGACAGTAGGAGAGGACAGAGAGAGAGACAGCAGGAGAGGACAGAGAGAGACAGCAGGAGAGGACAGAGAGAGACAGTAGGAGAGGACAGAGAGAGAGAGAGCAGGAGAGGACAGAGAGAGAGACAGTAGGAGAGGACAGAGAGAGAGACAGCAGGAGAGGACAGAGAGAGAGACAGTAGGAGAGGACAGAGAGAGACAGTAGGAGAGGACAGAGAGAGAGATAGTAGGAGAGGACAGAGAGAGACAGCAAGAGAGGACTGAGAGAGACAGTAGGAGAGGACAGAGAGAGAGACAGCAGGAGAGGACAGAGAGAGAGACAGCAGGAGAGGACAGAGAGAGACAGTAGGAGAGGACAGAGAGAGAGAGGACAGAGAGAGACAGCAGGAGAGGACAGAGAGAGACAGCAGGAGAGGACAGAGAGAGAGACATCAGGAGAGGACAGAGAGAGAGACATCAGGAGAGGACAGAGAGAGACAGTAGGAGAGGACAGAGAGAGAGAGAGCAGGAGAGGACAGAGAGAGAGACAGCAGGAGAGGACAGAGAGAGACAGTAGGAGAGGACAGAGAGAGAGACAGCAGGAGAGGACAGAGAGAGACAGTAGGAGAGGACAGAGAGAGAGATAGTAGGAGAGGACAGAGAGAGACAGCAAGAGAGGACTGAGAGAGACAGTAGGAGAGGACAGAGAGAGAGACAGCAGGAGAGGACAGAGAGAGAGACAGCAGGAGAGGACAGAGAGAGACAGTAGGAGAGGACAGAGAGAGAGAGGACAGAGAGAGACAGCAGGAGAGGACAGAGAGAGACAGCAGGAGAGGACAGAGAGAGAGACATCAGGAGAGGACAGAGAGAGAGACATCAGGAGAGGACAGAGAGAGACAGTAGGAGAGGACAGAGAGAGAGAGAGCAGGAGAGGACAGAGAGAGAGACAGCAGGAGAGGACAGAGAGAGAGACAGTAGGAGAGGACAGAGAGAGAGACAGCAGGAGAGGACAGAGAGAGAGACAGCAGGAGAGGACAGAGAGACATGCAGTAGTTTTAACAACAACAAAATAATAACAATAATAATAATAATAATAATAATAATAATAATAATAATAATAATAATAATAATAATAATAATAATAATAATAATAATAATAATAATAATAATAATAATAATAATAATAATAATAATAATAATAATAACCAAAAATAAATACTAGTCTTTTACTATAGTTCTTAATCACGTCTCCATCATGTGTTGTTAGTGTGATCTTCTGAATCACGTCTCCATCATGTGTTGTTAGTGTGATCTTCTGAATCACGTCTCCATCATGTGTTGTTAGTGTGATCTTCTGAATCACGTCTCCATCATGTGTTGTTAGTGTGATCTTCTGAATCACGTCTCCATCATGTGTTGTTAGTGTGATCTTCTGAATCACGTCTCCATCATGTGTTGTTAGTGTGATCTTCTGAATCACGTCCCTATAAGGACTCGTCTCTTAGTGCCGCAGGTTCAACATCATCATTCACGTCTATATTTGCATAAAGAACAAACATGTTGTCAGCAGTAAGACGGCGGCGCTGCCAAGCCTCATCTACATACCCGAGACAGTTGTTTACAAAAACCCAACCCACATTACAACATTACTGGAGAGACTCGCGCTGCATGGCTGTGACCTGGAATAGAGATGGAAAACAGATTTATTATGATCCATCAAATGTTTTAATTGTGTATAGCTACACTTTGCAGCTTGGCCGACGAGCGAGCGAGCAGCCCCTCAGGAGTTAAACATCAGCTACATCACGGAGACCTAGTTGTTACTGTTACAGTACGGTCCTGAGAGACAGAGCAGTACGGTCCTGAGAGACAGAGCAGTACGGTCCTGAGAGACAGAGCAGTACGGTCCTGAGAGACAGAGCAGTACGGTCCTGAGGAGAGACAGAGCAGTACGGTCCTGAGAGACAGAGCAGTACGGTCCTGAGGAGAGACAGAGCAGTACGGTCCTGAGAGACAGAACAGTACGGTCCTGAGAGACAGAGCAGTACGGTCCTGAGAGACAGAACAGTACGGTCCTGAGAGACAGAGCAGTACGGTCCTGAGAGACAGAACAGTACGGTCCTGAGAGACAGAGCAGTACGGTCCTGAGAGACAGAACAGTACGGTCCTGAGAGTCAGAACAGTACGGTCCTGAGAGACAGAGCAGTACGGTCCTGAGAGACAGAGCAGTACGGTCCTGAGAGACAGAGCAATACGGTCCTGAGAGACAGAGCAGTACGGACCTGAGAGACAGAGCAGTACGGTCCTGAGAGACAGAGCAGTACGGTCCTGAGAGACAGAGCAGTACGGACCTGAGAGACAGAGCAGTACGGTCCTGAGAGACAGAGCAATACGGTCCTGAGAGACAGAGCAGTACGGTCCTGAGAGACAGAGCAGTATGGTCCTGAGAGGAGAGACAGAGCAGTACGGTCCTGAGAGACAGAGCAGTACGGTCCTGAGAGACAGAGCAGTACGGTCCTGAGAGACAGAGCAGTACGGTCCTGAGAGACAGAGCAGTACGGTCCTGAGAGACAGAGCAGTATGGTCCTGAGAGACAGAGCAGTACGGTCCTGAGAGACAGAGCAGTACGGTCCTGAGAGACAGAGCAGTACGGTCCTGAGAGACAGAGCAGTACGGTCCTGAGAGACAGAGCAGTACGGTCCTGAGAGACAGAGCAGTACGGTCCTGAGGAGAGACAGAGCAGTACGGTCCTGAGAGACAGAGCAGTACGGTCCTGAGAGACAGAGCAGTACGGTCCTGAGAGACAGAGCAGTACGGTCCTGAGAGACAGAGCAGTACGGTCCTGAGAGACAGAGCAGTACGGTCCTGAGAGACAGAGCAGTACGGTCCTGAGGAGAGACAGAGCAGTACGGTCCTGAGAGACAGAGCAGTACGGTCCTGAGAGACAGAGCAGTACGGTCCTGAGAGGAGAGACAGAGCAGTACGGTCCTGAGAGACAGAGCAGTACGGTCCTGAGAGACAGAGCAGTACGGTCCTGAGAGGAGAGTCAGAGCCAGGGGCGGACTGGGACACAAATTCAGCCCGGGACATTCAGACGCACCAGCCCACACACCGGCCCACGCACCAGCCCACACACCGGCCCACGCACCAGCCCACACACCGGCCCACGCACCAGCCCACACACCGGCCCACACACCAGCCCACACACCGGCCCACGCACCGGCCCACGCACCGGCCCCGAAACCGGCCCACACAACGGCCGTTATGAAACACTTGTCCAGTATTAAACAACCCAAGGCTTTGGCTAAGGAGTCAACATCAGGGAGACCAAAATCTACACCCCGCCCCTAGATGTGCACTCGTGCACGGTGCACACACACACACACACAGACACACAGATACATATACCATTACTTCCTGTCATTGGCATAATTTTTTTTTTTTTTTACTAACATCTTAGTGCCTCATTAGCCTATGATTAAGGATACATGAAGTATTAACTACACCATAATAATATTGAGGTTTTGATCCATAGAAAGGTCTGTGCTACACAATTTCAGTTAGATTAGATTTATTGTCCTTTAATTTTGCACTCATGACATTAGTTGCTTGCCGTTTAATCAACATCGAAAGAACCCCCACTTCCTCCCAGACACCCATTCCAAGAGCCTGTTCGCTTTCCAGGTCTCTCTCTCTCTCTCTGTCTGTGTGTCTCTCTTTCTCTCTGTCTGTGTGTGTGTGTCTCTCTCTCTCTCTCTCTCTCTCTCTCTCTCTCTCTCTCTCTCTCTCTCTCTCGCTCACAGCTTGGAATGATGGAATCATCCATGATAAATTAACTTTGACTTGAATGAATGCCCATTCTTTCTCTAGAACAATACAGATTGACAAACATTTCATTATGCACTATACAACTAAGGTTAATAAGTTATAATTAAGATATCAATTGTATGAGATTTTTATTTAGGATAACTAAAGACAGGACTTTACTAAAGGTTGACACTCACAGTAATTTCCAGAACAAGCTTAAAATAGCAAAGGATATAGATCATTTGTCTGTCTATATCGTGTCTGTTTGTCTCTCTCTCTCTCTCTCTCTCTCTCTCTCTCTCTCTCTCTCTCTCTCTCTCTCTCTCTCTCACACCTTTGTAAAACACTCATGAGACCAAAAAAAATGCCTTTGAAAACAATATGTAAAGATATATAAGATGGTATATATATATTATACAAACCCAGAGACAGTGGACAGACTTGTCTTTCTTGCCTGCAACTTAAAGTAATGGCTTTGCTTGTCCAAATGACAATACTGACCAAATTGAGATTTATTTTTCTCTTGTTTGCTTTATAATGTAAAATACAGTTTGAAACCGTCTGTACACAGTAGGCTATGTGTGCTAGCAGAGCTAGTCTCCAGTCACGAGTCACGGTGCACATGTGTGGTGGTTTGTCCACAAAAAAAGCACCAAAAGATAGAAAAGAAACTAGCAGAGCCAGAACTGTTCAACTCCCCTGGAGCCACAGCCAGCAGAGAACCCTGTTTACTTTTGGTTTCAAACCAGCTGCAGTCTGAGAACTGGAGTGTGAGGGGCTGTAACACTAAAGATGGCGGCAACGACAAAGAATTGCTGCAAAATAAACATACATCTGTTGTTTATATATATATTTTTTTAATACTTATAACAATATCGATAATTATGGATATTGCGTGATATGATATTGTTATCGTTATCGTTATCGCAATATCATTTTTGGCCATATCGCCCACGCCCAGCCCTACAAGTGGTTATAGTGTAACAGAGTATTTTCTGTTTCCCAAATAATAGATTATTATCAAACTGGTGAACTACACGCCTGTAGCCCCTAAAGCTGCTAAAATACACATTTTGTTCACTGTTTTGTTTCTAGAAGTAGAGCAGGTTGGAAACCCTAAGTATTACTCTCCCCAAAACCAAGACTTCTCCCCAAGCAGAAACAATTTATGAGTAACGCATACCTACTCCCATTATGGGCGGTAAGTGTGTACACAAAGTTAAAACACAGATATACACATTCTCTCCTCAAGTAGATACTGTTTTTTTTTGGGTTATCAATGAATACAATTTTTTACATGTATTAACTCTAGAATTGCCACAGTTATCTACAATAGCAACGATAAAGAAGTGCCAACCACATAATATTATAATAATTCATCCAGTTTTC
>NC_140181.1:13283905-13306562 GCF_963971535.1 Notolepis coatsorum
CAAAATGGTTCCATTGCATTGGTTGAAAGCTCTGGTTGAGAGAATAGTATCCCGCTGCAGGCCGCAAAAATGGTTCCATTGCATTGGTTGAAAGCTCTGGTTGAGAAAATAGTATCCCTCTGCAGGCCGCCAGACGATACTGGGAGAGGGATCAGTGATACCATAAACATATTTCTTGATGTTTCCTTTTTTTAAGTAAGTAAAGAGGCCTACAAATACAAACATACACATACAAATATACAGTAGTTTAATAAAAAAAAAAAAAAAAAAAAAAAAGTTTACAAATACTTATATACAAATATACAAATATCGGTATCGGTATCGGTATCGGCCGATAGTGTTAGTTGAACAATCGGTATCGGTATCGGCGGCCAATTTTCATATCGGTGCATCCCTAGTAGTAGTAGTAGTAGTAGTAGTAGTAGTAGTAGTAGTAGTAGTAGTAGTAGTAGTAGTGGCAGCAGTAGTAGTAGTAGTAGTAGTAGTAGTAGTGGCAGCAGTAGTAGTAGTAGTAGCAGTAGTAGTAGCAGCAGTAGCAGTAGTAGTAGCAGTAGTAGTAGTAGTATCATCTCCAATAACCAGCATCACCTTTTCCAGCCAGAACCTCGCCCTCTCACCTGTAATCACTAACCTGGGCATAAAGATGGACCCCCACCTGACCTTTGACCCCCACATTAAGCTCTACACAGAGCCTGGTTGAGTGCAGGGTATCTCTGGGTCGAAGACTGCGGTGTGATTTTACCTGCTCTGCTGTTCCCCTGCTTTTCCACAGAATTATTCCATATTATTATTCTGTATTATTATTCTGTATTATTATTCTGTATTATTATTCTAGCCACCGTCTAGTTATTGAAGTAACTGAACGTATTGAAAATGGAGCAGATTATGCATCGAGGGACCTCTGTTAAATGACTAATAACTGTAAGACTATTGTTCTGTTGTTTTTAAATGGCACAGTGTTGTTGGCAGTGGTGTGTGTGTGTGTGTGTGTGTGTGTGTGTGTGTGTGTGTGTGTGTGTGTGTGTGTGTGTGTGTGTGTGTGTGTGTGTGTGTGTGTGTGTGTGTGTGTGTGTGTGTGTGTGTGTGCGTGCGTGCGTGCGTGCGTGCGTGTGTGTGTGTGTGTGTGTGTGTGTGTGTGTGTGTGTGTGTGTGTGTGTGTGTGTGTGTGTGCGTGCGTGTGTGTGAGTATTAGATTAATGGTTTGTTTTATTGGAGGGGGGGTCATTAAGGGCTGGGGGTCGTGGGGTTGTTATTGGGGAGGCATTCCTCAGATTCTACCCCAACCGCACACACACACACACACACACACACACACACACACACACACACACACACACACACACACACACACACACACACATACGCACAGACACACACAGACACACAGACACACACACATTCACATGGGTCTATACACTCACTCACACTCACACATACGTACTGCACAGGGAAAAACATTCCTAGATGGCTGGCGTCCACCACTGTGGCTACTGACTGCTCTCTGCTCCTTATTTAGTCAGCTCAGACTATTTAGTCAGCGCATCTCTCTCTCTCTCTCTCTCTCTCTCTCTCTCTCTCTCTCTCTCTCTCTCTCTCTCTCTCTCTCTCTCTCTCTCTCTCTCTCTCTCTACAGTCACTGTCCTGAGCTTTACTAAGGTGCTGAACTTTACTAAGGTGCTGAGCTTTACTAAGGTGCTGAACTTTACTAAGGTGCTAGATGTAGCAGTAAATTCTACATAGAAAGAGAGAAATAAAAACATACACAAACATAAATCTATATCTATTGGCTAAAAAGCTCATCTTGAGACTCTGGAAGTCTGATGCAGCACCCTCATTTGAAATGTGGATGAGAGAGCTGTGTGAGACCCTCTACTTAGAGAGGCTTAGATTTAAAAATACAGGATGGAGAAAGGTGTTCGATAAGACATAAAATAAGATAAGATAAGATGTACTTTATTAATCCCCTTGGGGAAATTCCAATGACACACACATACAGCACACATGGGGACCGGTGTTGGACTACTTAAAGGGTCTGAGGGAGGATGAAGATGATATATAAGTTCAAAGTGTTACTCTTATTACAGTAATGTCTGAAGGTATATTCTCTGTTTTGTCTTGGCTTTTTGCCTTTTTCTAATGCTTTGGTCTTTTGGTCTCTTTTCTTATTTTCCCAGCAAGAATCGAGCTTATTTAACTATCCTGTTTATTTGTATGTATAAATCCGCCAAATGAAAGAATGTTTATTTTTTATTTTTTATTTTAAATCTTTTTTGTTATATGCCGTTGTACAATAAAAATAAGATTGTTTGTGTGCATCATTATGGAATGTAACTAAAGTAATGTGCAATAAAAAATAAAACATAAATCTATACAATTTGAATGTTATTGCTTCCAAAGCTTTGGTTGATATCTTGATCTACACACAGTACACTGTGATACCTACACATGGCAGCAGGTGTCTCTGATGTAAAGCTGTAAAGCACACTGTCTGCCAAGAGTTTGTTATAGAAAAGCTTACTTTGTGTATTAACTGTAGCTATAGAAACAGAGAGGGGGGGGGTCTAGACTCACTCACTGTATGACTGACCTGCAGACTGACCTCTTCAGAGATAACACTCTATACACACAGCATGACACACACACACACACACACACACACACACACACACACACACACAGATCCACATGCTTTATACACGTGTACACAGAGATAATGAAAACTAACAGCCACTTACATAAACACCAGCCACACAAGCCAGCACAAGCCCAGCCACACACACACAAACACAAACAACACATCACTGCCCTTATAAGGAGCCACCGCTCCTCCCCCGCTGGTGATGTCATGCTGATGTCATGCACGGCCGGCCGCTGTTTGTTTATATAATGTTTACTCCAGGCCGGCCTTTAGACCTGGGACCTCCACACCTCTCAATCCATCTAGCTCAAGCCCCGCCCTCTGCTCGTCACCCTCCAATCAGAACCGTTGCTGTTGCCTCCTCCAAGCAACAGTTGTGATTGTATTATCAAGAAAAGAGGGGGGCGGAGCTTGAGTTATAGGTCAAGTAGGCTACTATGACACACGTTGAATCGGGAATATTTGCTTAGTTATTCATGTGTTTTAAAAGTGTGTGAAACGGACACAAACATGCCATATATTGCAAATATCGTCATATATTAAGACCTGAGAATATATGGATATACTACTACCTATCATTACCATAGTCTGCATGATCAGAGAGAGAGGGGGGGGGGGGGGGGTGAGAGGTAGGGAGAGATTGAGAGAAAGAGAGAGAGAGAGAGAGAGAGAGAGAGAGAGAGAGAGAGAGAGAGAGAGAGAGAGAGAGAGAGAGAGAGGGGGGGGGGCATGATCTCATATCCTTTTCAATTACTATGACAAACACAGGAAGGACAAACATGATGGAAAACTATGAATATCTGTGTGTTTAACTTGTTCACGCACTATAAGGTCTGTGACGAAGAGAGGACATTTAATTAAGAGAAAATATCTGATGTATGTTGCATTTAATGAGGCTCTTGCTCACAACGCGATGTCTATATATTCATGGATTATTTTCCATCGCCTGTATAAACAAGGAGAGAGAGAGAGAGAGAGAGAGAGAGGGGAGGGAGGGAGAGAGAGGGGGGGGGAGTTGTGGCTCCAGAGATAGGGAGGGACAGGGAGAAAGGGGGCATGGGGCGGGGGGAAGAGAGAGAAAGAAGAGAGGAGAGAGAAAGAGAGAGGGAGGGAGGGAGGAGGAAGAGAGAGTGGGAGAAATAGAGAGAGGGAGGGAGGAAGAGAGAAATAGAAGAGAGAGGGAGAGGGAGGAAGAGAGAAAGAGGTGGGAGAAAGAGAAGAGAGATAAAGAGGAGAGAGAGAGAGAAAGAGAAGAGGGGGGGGGGGAGAAAGGGAAGAGAGAGAGAGGGTTGTGGCTCCAATTATTTCTGAACCCTGGGGCCAATCAAAGTTAGAATGTGGGCGTGTCTTCATCCACCCTCATCTCAGGAGCATACAGGTAGAACACAGCCCCTAGAAGAGTGTGTGTGTGTGTGTGTGTGTGTGTGTGTGTGTGTGTGTGTGCGCGTGAGATATATAGACTAGAGAGAGAGAAAGAGCAAGAATGAATGTGTAAAAAAAAAAAAAAAAAACTGTTAGCAAAGAAATAGCTGATGAAGCTATACTACTATTAGAAGCCCGACCTTGGGTTACTACTACAATCTCCAGACCAGACACTACAGCAGTTATTATCTCCTCCAGGCAAACAAACACGAAACATTATTTTGTTCTTCAGGGCCAGTCAAAAAAAGGGCCGGAAAAATAAGACCCGTTTGTCCCCCCCAGTTTTATTGCTCTGATGATCCATGTTGTAATAATAATAATAATAATCAAACACTATTTTCCAAGTGACTGGCGAGTACAGTCATGGATTCACACACTGTCGACCGAAAACTTGAGTGAAACGGGATAGTAGTGACTCAGCCATGTTTGCGCCACACACACACACACACGCCGCCTCCTATACTTTGTGCGAAATCGCTATCTGCAGGCTATACTCTCTCTCTCTCTCTCTCTCTATCCCCGTGTTTAATCTGTTTCTCTCCGCTTTTCTCCCCCACAGAGACCGAGAGAAAGTGCAGCAGCAGCAGGAGAAAGAGAGAGAGGGAGAGAGGGAGCGGCCCTAAAGAGAGAGACCCACACAGACTCCACCCCTCCCCGGCGCAGCAGCGAACGGCAGGCCGCCGCCAGAGCGCATAAGAGATGAGCGCCCAGCACCCCCGCCCACTCCGCCAGCAGAGCCCCGCTCCCCAAGCTCTCTGCCCGCCGCCGCCGCCGGACAACAAGGACGCAGACATGCCCGCCACGGAGAAGGACCTGGCCGACGACGCGCCGTGGAAGAAGATCCAACAGAACACGTTCACCCGCTGGTGCAACGAGCACCTGAAGTGCGTGAACAAGCGCATCGCCAACCTGCAGACGGACCTGGGCGACGGCCTGCGGCTCATCGGGCTGCTGGAGACGCTGAGCCAGAAGAAGATGTTCCGCAAGTACAACCAGCGGCCCACCTTCCGCCAGATGCAGCTGGAGAACGTGTCGGTGGCGCTGGAGTTCCTGGACCGGGAGAACATCAAGCTGGTGTCCATAGGTGGGTGGTGGCACTTTTTATTTTATTTTATTTTATTTTTAACTTTTATTTAACTTTTATTTTTTTTTAATGTTCCTCCTCCTATAGAGGAGTTTCACACGGTGCGTCTCGCTTCAAGGGGTTAACACACCTTTACGCACTACTACACCCCCCCCCCTCCTCATCCTCCTCACCTCACCTTCATCACCTCACCTTCATCACAGGTGTGTGTGTGTGTGTGACACTCCTCTCTCCATCTATGATTAATTGAAAATGGGGGACCCTGGTGATGTAAACAAGACGAAAGTCTTTCTCTGGTCTGCATCCCCCGCCTTATTAACAATTGTGTGTATTGAGCCGTACTGTATATTATTGTACCCATTCTGCCCATCCATCTGGTTAATACAATTTTCAATCAAATCAATCAATCTGTTTGCACGACTCGCAGCATGATGAGCGATTAAATATAAATGGAGCAGAAACAGGCTGACGTTGTGTCACACAGAGTTTGTAATAATGAACGGGTTAAACGTGGATGTCTTCGGGGTTGGGGGGGGGGGGGGTGCATCATGTTGTCAAATGTCCTGATGAATTGAAAATGGGGGACCCTGATCATGTAAACAAGACGAAAGTCTTTCTCTGGTCTGCCTGCACCGTAACAATTGTGTTTATTGAGCCGTACTGTATTGTTGTACCCATTCTGCAAATCTGTTCAATAAAGTTTTCAATCATTTATTCATTCAGAGCAGCAGCGGGGCTGTAGTCTTCTTGACGGAGAAGAAGTAGCGGAATGATGCAGTTATGCAAAGTTCTCCTGTTGTTAATAATATAAGATAGAAGTCTTTCCCAACGCTTGTAGGAAACAGTCCAGCCCCTCCTCTCCTCTATAATAATAATATGAATGAACCGCAATTCTGTGCAAAAGGCGACGCGATCGAGAGAGAGAAAGTATTTTTGCGAGAGAACAACATCTCTGCTCGCTTTGTTCCTGCGGGGCGCGGCGTCGCTGTTCTCGGGACTCTGTTCCCCCGGTTGAGGAGGGTTGAGCCCCGGGCTTCTGTTCGCTGCTGCTCCCCGCGGGGCCGCTGGACCAGAACTCCACGGTCCTGGTTGTATCTGAGGCCTAGTGGGCGAGGTGGGGACTGTTGGGGAGGCAGGGAGGGAGGCAGGGAGGGAGGGAGGCACACCGCAGCCCTATTGTCTCTGCTGCAGTTGGCTGGATCTAGGAGCTTTTTTTAGTAACTTGGGCCCATGTTCTGTGACATAACGTTTGTGTGATTTCGAAATGGGGTTTTTGCCTTTTTGTCGCGACACTATTATTTTAATAGTTTCTTTATTCATCTGCAGTGAGGTGTGTAGTATTATAGCAGCAGGCGAATCAATGTAGTCACAACTTGTACTGTACTGTATGGCTAACTATGGACTGTCGATCACCAGTAACACATTCAATACACAATAACTAACTCGTACATAGTCATGCCACTGTAGCTGACCTTATAGACCTATTCTCTGGTTAGTGTACTCCCGAGGGGGGAGAGGGGGGGGGGGGGGACCACAGTAGAGAATGAGCCACCGGCTGGGTATCTGTGAATCAGAGATGATTGGTCCTCCTGCTCCCAGGGGGCATGCGTCCCTCACGTCTCTCTCTCCATACCCTCTCGCATGCATGTGTGTTTTGATTGATTGATTGAAAACTTTATTAACAGATTGCAGAATGGGTACAGTACAGCTCAATACACACAATTGTTAAGGGGATGCAGACCAGAGAAAGACTTTCGTCTTGTTTACATCAGGGTCCCCCATTTTCAATTCATCTTGACATTTCTGACATACGTGACATACAGGTATACAGTACTGTTACATTTGTGACATACAAGATATGCAAATAATACAGTACTGTTAAACAGATCCTAACAGTAAATATATACGTATACGAGGAAACTGTACATTAGGAGGGGGTGGGTGGGGGGGGGTTGGACATTTACGGTGGCCAGTTTCGAATTGCAGCCTCCCGTAGGTGCTCTTTGGGAGCGGTTTTGAAGGTGGGTATGGGATTCATTCTTTTACGGCTGTGGGGTAGGGCGTTCCCACGTGTTTAGTCCCTTGTTTGAACATGATTTGTGGAGCTCCCTCTGGTGTTGTGGTCGTGGTATTCACTGACCTTTGGGAAGTACCTCGACATGTACATGGGTACCTTAGTGGTGTATCTTGTGTCTTAAGGCCTTAGCAAGTCGTTTTCCCTCCTGTTTCAACACAAAGTCCTTGATGAGGGAGAGACTAGAGGAGACAGGGAGAGAGGAGAGGAGGCAAGGAGAGAGGAGAGGAGGCAGGGAGAGAGGAGAGGACACAGGGAGAGAGGAGAGGAGGCAGGGAGAGAGGAGAGGAGGCAGGGAGAGAGGAGAGGACACAGGGAGAGAGGAGAGGAGGCAGGGAGAGAGGAGAGGAGGCAAGGAGAGAGGAGAGGAGGCAGGGAGAGAGGAGAGGACACAGGGAGAGAGGAGAGGAGGCAGGGAGAGAGGAGAGGAGGCAGGGAGAGAGGAGAGGAGGCAGGGAGAGAGGAGAGGAGGCAGGGAGAGAGGAGAGGAGGCAGGGAGAGGAGAGGAGGCAGGGAGAGAGGAGAGGAGGCAGGGAGAGAGGAGAGGAAGCAGGGAGAGAGGAGAGGAGACAGGGAGAGAGGAGAGGAGAGGAGGCAGGGAGAGAGGAGAGGAGGCAGGGAGAGGAGAGGAGGCAGGGAGAGAGGAGAGGAGGCAGGGAGAGGAGAGGAGGCAGGGAGAGAGGAGAGGAGGCAGGGAGAGAGGAGAGGAGGCAGGGAGAGAGGAGAGGAGGCAGGGAGAGAGGAGAGGAGGCAGGGAGAGAGGAGAGGAGAGAGGAGAGGAGGCAGGGAGAGAGGAGAGGAGGCAGGGAGAGGGAGAGAGGAGAGGAGGCAGGGAGAGAGGAGAGGAGGCAGGGAGAGAGGAGAGGAGAACAGGTCTTAACACTGCCTTAACATTCTAAATATGTCTTAACGTTCTAAATCTCTAATGAACCCGCGCACGTCGAGACACGCGCCCCGGGGGGGTGCCCCTCGTAGACGACGAGGAACTAACGGGAGGCGTGGGGGAGGTTTCTACACGTGTTCTATGAGAGTCTTGCCGTCAGTCACTTTGTCTTTTGTCCGTCTGCCTGCCCGTGCTATGCTGCCAGCCAGGCTATCAGACGATGACCCATCGCAGGCCTGTCTGTCCGCCCCTCCCTCCCGCTCTCTCTCCCTCTCTCTCTCTCTCTCTCTCTCTCTCTCTCTCTCTCTCTCTCTCTCTCTCTCTCTCTCTCTCTCTCTCCAGCTGACTCATGCTCTTAGTCGCTCCCTCCTTGAGTCATTTTTTGATCCGGAGATGAGAGGAGTCTCTCCCTCCATCACTTCCTCCTTTTGCTGCGGAAAATGGACACACCCAGTCGGCAAGCCTCACCACACATTACCACACTACCACACTACCAGCAGAGCCCCCGGCATGATGCGTGGTGGTCTCTCTCTCTCTCTCTCTCTCTCTCTCTCTCTCTCTCTCTCTCTCTCTCTCTCTCACAACCCTCTCTACAAACCTCTTCTTCAGAACTCTGGTCTCTCTCTGAACACAGACTCCTCCTTGTATCTCATGACCTTCAGGCACCAGGAAGTACAGACACTAGTGTTGTCGCGATACCAGGAAGTACAGACACTAGTGTTGTCACGATACCAGGAAGTACAGACACTAGTGTTGTCACGATACCAGGAAGTACAGACACTAGTGTTGTCGCGATACCAGGAAGTGCAGACACTAGTGTTGTCGCGATACCAGGAAGTGCAGACACTAGTGTTGTCACAATACCAGGAAGTGCAGACACTAGTGTTGTCGCGATACCAGGAAGTGCAGACACTAGTGTTGTCACGATACCAGGAAGTACAGACACTAGTGTTGTCACGATACCAGGAAGTACAGACACTAGTGTTGTCACGATACCAGGAAGTACAGACACTAGTGTTGTCACGATACCAGGAAGTGCAGACACTAGTGTTGTCGCGATACCAGGAAGTGCAGACACTAGTGTTGTCACGATACCAGGAAGTACAGACACTAGTGTTGTCACGATACCAGGAAGTACAGACACTAGTGTTGTCATGATACCAGGAAAAAATATCAGGAAAGGTTATGGCAGATATAATGGCAGATATAATATTAGATGACGGAACATTGAAAATAGTTTAGACGGTGCCGACACTCTTTGACACGCCCACTACGTAAAGCCCCCTCCCTCTCACACTGCTCCAGTCACGCCCACTACGTAAAGCCCCCTGCCCCTCACACTGCTCCGGTCACGCCCACTATGTAAAGCCCCCTCCCCCTCACACTGCTCCGGCCACGCCCACACACTGCTCCGGCCAGACCCACTACGTGAAGCCAATAAATGTGAAGTTATCTTTGAACCTCTGTTGTCGAGCCTTGTTAATATAACACCCCCCCCCCCCTTTCCTCACTAATGGAACTGGTGTCGTGGAGTCACTCCGCCGTGAGCGTTTCCAGGGTTAGCGGCTAACGCTAGCCTGTTGCTCGCGTCCATTCAATTCAATTGCACGTCATTGAAGGTCCGCGCTGGTCTGTGTCTATAATGAAATGAGAGGAAAGCTCTGCCCTAAAGCAAGTCTCATCTCAGCCGCGACGTGACAACATATACTCGATCACGATATAGTAATTTACTACATCATGTAGAACAAGCCGCGATATATGGAGTATACTCGATATAGATTCAAGAGGTTTATTTGTCACATACATACCAGGGCATACAGTGAAATGCAGGTGGTCATGCCCGCATTGATACAATAATAGAATAGACATAAAAAAACAGGTAATAAGAAGACATAAGATGTGCATGATAAATAGACATGCTAAATTCCATGTGCTAAAGGCACTGCGGTTCCTATGTACACTACTATACAATATACAATTTATTTTATTTTTTTGAATGATCTTTTTCCCCCTTTTTCTGTTTTTCTCCCCTCCCAATGTTAGTCGTTATGCCAATTCCCAATCCCCTTCCTGGTCGTTGCGCACTCTACCCGCTACCGTCGGTCTGGGAGGGCGGAGACTATCGCATGCTTCCTCTGACACATGTGTAGCCAGCCCACCGCTTCTTTTCACCTGGCAGCGTGGACTCTCCCTGGGAGAGTGTAACATGTGGATCCCTCCAGATCCTTCCCTCGCTGTGCAGGCGCCCCGACCGAACTGTAGGTTGTACTCCTGAATTATTTGATCCTTTAGGCCGGGCTTTTTTAAATCTCCCCTGAGAAGTACACAACTTCAACCCGTCACTAAGGCTATTCCATAATTTAACTCCCAAAATGTAAACACATCTAGCTTTTACATTAGTTCTTACCTTTTTTTTTTTTTTTTTTTTTTTATCCACTTTTTCTCCCATTTTTCTATATTTTCTCCCATCCCAATTTCGTATCATCCAATTCAACCCTCCCCTGTCACAAACGCTGTTTCTTGCCTCCCACAAGCCGGCTGCAATGTGGACTAAGTCATACATAGCACAAGTCCCCTTCGGTACTTGAGGTAACAGCAGTCGCATCTTTTCACCTGCGCAGCTCGATCTCTCAGTGGCGAGGAGTAACGCGTGGGAGGCTCACGCTGCCCCCGACATTTCCTGATTCTACTGCGCAGGCGCACCAACCGACCTGTAGGAGTCGCTGTCCATAACGCCCGATCCCCACCCATCAGTTTCCCACCCCCTAATACGGCCAATGTGTATTGGTACGAACGACCAGCTAAACTGAAAGCAATGTGGAGCGCTGGGCTCGAACAGGCCAGCCCAGCGTCTCTGCATTCGTGGCGAGCGCCTTGCCCACTACACCACGTAGCCGCCCTCTAGTTCTTACCTTTTTACATGTTTTAAGAATACACAACTAGGGCTGGGCGATATGGCCAAATACGTTATCACGATAAAATAATTTTCATATCACTCAATATCGATAATTATCGTCTATATACATGAAATAATTATCGTCGTGTGTCGAGCCAACCCTTTGAGAAGCTTTGTGGTCCCGGCTTGAATTCTCCATGAATGTGTCCATATAAATCCATTTTGTTAGATCCAACTGTACTGTCTGAATGAATGTTTCTTGTGATTATGGGTGATTTCCGACCGCCAAAACAACTGAATGTCTCGTCTCGAGTTGATGTCGTCATCAGTCCGCACCTTCTTCTAACGCAGTAACCGCCCCGGGCCCAGTGCATAGATTATTATATTCCACCAGGGGGCAACCTACCGCCACTGGATCATATGCATTATAAGAATGGAACTCTTATCTTTTACGATAAAAAAACCTATTGCATTTGTAATGTCTTTGTGCCTCTTCGATTTTGTCGTAAAAGAGTGTAAAAGCAGACACTAGCGTTTGTTGCTGCGAGGTACTTGCATAGGTAGTTGCATCAGTTCCAGGCGCAGCACGAACTTCAATGGTTCTTGTTCGTGGCTGTCGGCTAACGCCACCACTCCTTTGCATTCAGTGTACTCTAATGAGTGATAAACTTTTAGGTAATAGAACATGTTTGTTGTGTTCCCCGTTTTTGTTAGCACCGGTCGTCGACACAGTTTGCAGCGAACGCTGCTCTGATTTTTGTCCGACTTTAAAAAGCCAAAATGTGTCCATACTGCCGACGTCGAAAGGGTAGGCGTAGGGTTGTCATCTCCTTCGCTGTCGCCATCTCCTTCACTGGAATTTTCATGCATTTTCCTAACTAAAGTTGCTAAACTAATCTCCTCGGAAATCGAAACCAAAACAGTAGCACATCTGGAGCTGTGGTGCGTAAGCGCGTCATCACGTAACGTAGCTCTATTCCTGATTGGTTGTTAGTGCGTGTGCTGATATCCAAGCTTGGAAAATCGATATATATCGAAACTTTGCGACCACGTTTCATGTTTATTTAGAGGAAATAATTTATCGCGATAATTATCGTTATTGTTTTATCGCCCAGCCCTATACACAACCCTCTTAAATGATACTTTCCTTCTCTTGGTTGAAAGAGACATTGAATACATACAAACTGGTAGGCTTTTACTCTTTGCACGAAAAATGATTTACAAGGTTTTTATGTGCACCATATCTACACATTTTTATGTGCAGGACTTTATGAATAAGAGAGTGCTCTCCACAGCCCCGGAATAGAAGGAAGGACTGGAGTATCTTCCCCGATACTCTGAGCTTCCTTAATTGTCTCAGGTGATAGAGGCGCTGTTTCGCCTTATTTACCAGAGTGGCTATGTGAGTTGACCATGTCAGGTCCTCTGTGATGTGGACTCCCAGGTACTTAAGTTAAAACTGCTCACCCAGTCTACGATAGCCCCGTTTATCCACAGTGGCGTGGCGTGTGTGTCCCCTGCTGTACTCACCTAAATTCCACTCCATCAGCTCCTTGGTTTTACCAATGTTCAGGAGTAGGCTATTACCCCGGCACCAGTGTGCCAGTTCATCAACCTCCTCCCGATGGGCCTTCTCGTCATTGTTAGAGATCAGCCCCACCACCACCATATTATATATCGCCCAGGCCTAGTCTAGTGTTGGTCTACAGGTCATAACAACCTGTTGTCTATAGTGTTGGTCTCATGAGATTGTTATTCCTTGTCTTTGGGGTGGGGCTGCTGCCCACTTGTTTTGTTTGGATCCCTCGCCGTGCCTTTTTAAGGAGAAAAACATGTCTATAAACAAGTGCTTAAAGCCTAAAAGGAAGGTGTGTGTGTGTGTGTGTGTGTGTGTGTGTGTGCACGTGTATGTACTGGTGTCCGAAAGCTGATTGATTCTGTGTTTGTGAGCTCTGCCAGATGCTGTGTTCCATCTTGTTGATTTATCTCTTCCATAAAGCCGAGCCTTTGTCAGGACAGCTCTTGCTCAGTCAGCCAGAGGAATGTGGGTGTGTGCCATGCATGCTTGTGTGTGTGTGTGTCTGTGTGTGTGTGTGTGTGTGCACGTCTCCAAGGGGACAGGAGAGTATCGGGGGTGTTGGTGTGTTTTCCCCTCCACTGCTCATCACCCCTGTGTTCCAACAAGTTCAATCCTTTCACTTGGCCTGTTCCGCCATCGGAGTGTGTTTTAATCATGGAGCTCTGACAGCAGTTGATCAGATGGGGGCAACAACAGTGGTTCAGGAGGTAGAGCAGTCGTCTGGTAATCCAGTGGGTTCCTGGTTCGATTCCCGCTCCTCCCAGGTAGCACGTCGAAGTGTCCTTGAGCAAGACACTTAACCCCCTAATTGCTCCCGATGAGCAGGTCGGCACCTTGCATGGTCGCCTCCGCCATCGGTGTGTGAATGTGTGAGTGAATGGGTGAAATGTGAGGAACAAAATTGTAAAGCGCTTTGGATAAAAGCTGTTATATAAATGCACCATTTACCATTTAGAGGCTGGTCTGAGGTCAGTTAAGGGGGGCGTCGCCCCAGAGCCAGTAACCAACCGGCCGAGTCTCGTCTAACATAACTTTAAATGCTTGTGCAGGGTATCAAATTCATAATTCTCAAAAGGCCTTAAAAATGTATAATAAATATATATATTGGTGAAATTCGTATTGATTTGATTTGATTAGACATTTAAAAAAAAAATACAAGATTCCAGAAAAACGTCAAGGATGCTACACAAAAAAGTCAAGACTTATTTCCATTGTGGTCCTTGGTCTCAGACAGACAAGTGATACAAAACATGACCATAAATAACAATTTGACAAACTACATAGACATGAACATTTTAAATGCAGTACAAACGTAGCCACGGGCAACAATGTATCAGACAAAATTTTCATGCATTTTAAAAATCTAGTTTTTGACATTGTCGAGGAGCCATGATTTAACTTTTTTCTTAAAATTGCTGATGCATTTTAGCTGTGAAGGTAGCAAATTCCAATTTGTGGCTCCCCAGAATTTAAAAGAACATTTAAATCTGGCTCTAAGTGGTATTTATTAAAAAGGTCTTAAATGTTGAATTGAACTTGTTGAACCCTGCAGAACTCTGTCTTCACGCCACGGTGCTTCACCTGTACTGTACGTGATGAAGCCCGTCCTGCTCAGTAACGGTGACACGGCACTAGTCTCTCCACACGGCCTGGTGTTGAAACGGGTCTGACCGGTCTGCTCCTCTCCTCCCTGTCTGCTCCTCCCTGTCTGCTCCTCTCCTCCTCCCTGTCTCCTCCTCCCTGTCTGCTCCACTCCTCTCCTCCCTTTCCTCTCCTCCCTGTCTCCTCCTCCCTGTCTGCTCCTCTCCTCCTCCCTGTCTCCTCCTCTCCTCTCCTCCCTGTCTCCTCCTCCCTGTCTCCTCCTCCCTGTCTCCTCCTCCCTGTCTCCTCCTCCCTGTCCTCTCCTCCCTGTCTGCTCCTCTCCTCTCCTCCTCCCTGTCTGCTCCTCTCCTCTCCTCCTCCCTGTCTGCTCCTCTCCTCCTCCCTGTCTGCTCCTCTCCTCTCCTCCTCCCTGTCTGCTCCTCTCCTCCTCCCTGTCTGCTCCTCTCCTCTCCTCCTCCCTGTCTGCTCCTCTCCTCTCCTCCTCCCTGTCTGCTCCTCTCCTCTCCTCCTCCCTGTCTGCTCCTCTCCTCTCCTCCTCCCTGTCTGCTCCTCTCCTCTCCTCCTCCCTGTCTGCTCCTCTCCTCCCTGTCTCCTCCTCCCTGTCTGCTCCTCTCCTCTCCTCCTCCCTGTCTGCTCCTCTCCTCTCCTCCTCCCTGTCTGCTCTTCTCCTCTCCTCCTCCCTGTCTCCTCCTCCCTGTCCTCTCTGCTCCTCTCCTCCCTGTCTGCTCCTCTCCTCTCCTCTCCTCCTCCCTGTCCTCCTCTCCTCCCTGTCTCCTCCTCCCTGTCTCCTCCTCTCCTCTCCTCTCCTCCCTGTCTGCTCCTCCCTGTCTCCTCCTCTCCTCTCCTCTCCTCCCTGTCTGCTCCTCTCCTCTCCTCTCCTCTCCTCCTCCCTGTCTCCTCCTCTCCTCTCCTCCCTGTCTCCTCCTCTCCTCTCCTCTCCTCTCCTCCCTGTCTGCTCCTCTCCTCTCCTCCCTGTCTCCTCCTCCCTGTCTCCTCCTCTCCTCTCCTCTCCTCTCCTCCCTGTCTCCTCCTCTCCTCCCCTCTCCTCTCCTCTCCTCTCCTCCCTGTCTCCTCCTCTCCTCTCCTCTCCTCCTCTCCTCTCCTCCCTGTCTCCTCCTCTCCTCTCCTCTCCTCCTCTCCTCTCCTCCCTGTCTCCTCCTCTCCTCCTCTCCTCTCCTCCCTGTCTCCTCCTCTCCTCTCCTCTCCTCTCCTCCTCTCCTCCTCCCTGTCTCCTCCTCTCCTCTCCTCCCTGTCTCCTCCTCTCCTCTCCTCCCTGTCTCCTCCTCTCCTCTCCTCTCCTCCTCTCCTCTCCTCTCCTCTCCTCTCCTCTCCTCTCCTCTCCTCCTCCCTGTACCTGTCGAGACTCCGGCCTGTTGAGCAACTAGCTCTGTTTTCCATGTTGCACAACAACACTTGATGCAATGATGATATATGATGATGGAGCTGCAAGTATTCCCACAGATAAAGGAGTGGAGACTGATCTCCCTGTTCAGTCTGTTCTGTTCTGACTGTTCTGACTGTTCTGTTCTGTTCAGACTGTTCTGTTCAGACTGTTCTGACTGTTCTGTTCTGTTCAGACTGTTCTGTTCAGACTGTTCTGTTCAGACTGTTCTGACTGTTCTGTTCTGTTCAGACTGTTCTGACTGTTCTGTTCTGTTCAGACTGTTCTGTTCTGTTCAGACTGTTCTGTTCTGTTCAGACTGTTCTGACTGTTCTGTTCTGTTCAGACTGTTCTGTTCTGTTCAGACTGTTCTGACTGTTCTGTTCTGTTCAGACTGTTCTGTTCAGACTGTTCTGACTGTTCTGTTCAGACTGTTCTGTTCTGTTCAGACTGTTCTGTTCTGTTTACTCTGTTCTGTTCTGTTCTCTGTTCTGTTCTGTTCTCTGTTCTGTTCTGTTTACTCTGTTCTGTTCACACTGTTCTGTTCACTCTGTTCTGTTCTGTTCACACTGTTCTGTTCACTCTGTTCTGTTCTGTTTACTCTGTTCTGTTCTGTTCACACTGTTCTGTTCACTCTGTTCTGTTCTGTTCACTATGTTCTGTTCTGTTCACTCTGTTCTGTTCTGTTTACTCTGTTCTGTTCTGTTCACACTGTTCTGTTCACTCTGTTCTGTTCACTCTGTTCTGTTCTGTTTACTCTGTTCTGTTCTGTTTACTCTGTTCTGTTCTGTTTACTCTGTTCTGTTCTGTTCACTCTGTTCTGTTCTGTTTACTCTGTTCTGTTCTGTTTACTCTGTTCTGTTCTGTTCACTCTGTTCTGTTCTGTTCACTCTGTTCTGTTCTGTTCTGTTCTGTCCTGTTCACACTGTTCTGTTCTGTTCTGTTTACTCTGTTCTGTTCTGTTCACTCTGTTCTGTTCTGTTTACTCTGTTCTGTCCTGTTCACTCTGTTCTGTTCTGTTCTGTTCTGTCCTGTTCACACTGTTCTGTTCACTCTGTTCTGTTCTGTTCACTCTGTTCTGTTCTGTTCACTCTGTTCTGTTTTGTTCACTCTGTTCTGTTCTGTTCTGTTCTGTTCTGTTCACTCTGTTCTGTTCACTCTGTTCTGTTCTGTTCACTCTGTTCTGTTCTGTTCACTCTGTTCTGTTCTGTTCACTCTGCTCTGTTCTGTTCTGTCCTGTTCACACTGTCCTGTTCACTCTGTTCTGTTCTGTTCTGTTCACTCTGTTCACTCTGTTCTGTCCTGTTCACACTGTTCTGTTCACTCTGTTCTGTTCTGTTCACTCTGTTCTGTTCTGTTCACTCTGTTCACTCTGTTCACTCTGTTCTGTTCTGTTCTGTTCACTCTGTTCTGTTCACTCTGTTCTGTTCTGTTCACACTGTTCTGTCCTGTTCACTTTGTTCTGTTCACTCTGTTCTGTTCTGTTCACACTGTTCTGTCCTGTTCACACTGTTCTGTTCACTCTGTCCTGTTCTGTTCACACTGTTCTGTTCTGTCCTGTTCTGTTCACACTGTTCTGTTCTGTTCACACTGTTCTGTTCACTCTGTCCTGCTCAGACTACCCTCCCAAATCACGTTTTGGAAATAATCATATTGTATCCAGATTTGATTTTTAGAAAGTGGGGGGAGGGGGGGGATAATGCGATTGCAAGCAAGTTTCTACTGGGCTTGGGCGAATGGGCGGTATAATTTTTTTCATACCTTTCTGACATCACACCTTTCATCAGCAGGGGGGGGGGGAGGTTCTGTATTTTTGACGGTATTGAAAATCATACCGTGGGGATTTGTATATGTCGTAATACCGCCCAAGCCTAGTTTCTACAGATGTGTCTCAGCGTCTGGGCGCTGTGACGGGATTCCAAAGCGTCTCTTGCATCATCACTCGCAGCACGGTTAGTTACTTAGTTACTGACTCCCAACGTTGTTACCGCGGCAACCCATGGTGATGTCCGGACACGCATCTGATCTGATCACTTGAACTGAGTGACCTCTGACCTCTGTCACCAACTCACTCACCCCTTCAGTCGTCCAGTACTGCATACTCTCTCGGGCGCGACCGTCTGTGTTGTGTTGATGATGGTCCCAGTGTCTCTTTCTCCCTAACGAATGGGTATGAAGTAGGAATGGGCATTTAAAAAAATAATAAAGTAGTGCAGTAGCTGGCTAGCTGGCTGCTGTTGGCTGAAAGATGGAGTTTTCTCATAGCCGTGAGTAATCGATTATTCACGCCCACCCCTAGTAGGAAGCAGGTGACCACCAGTGATACTGTCGTCTACTTTAAAACCCGTTTAAACTTTTAATGTTTTCATTCCAAAACAAGAGACTTGTAAAAAACAATGAGGATGATGACATCATCTTTGTAGTTTTTAGAAATATGAATTCAACAATCTCAAGTGGAGGAACTCTTTCGGGAAATTAAATATATACAGCGTTGGGGGGGGGGGGGGGGGGGGGGTTCATCTGGAGACTCCTGTTCTGTCCTGTCTTTCTGCTCTTCTTTGTCCGTCAGTCTGCCATGAATGCGTGGTATGTTGTTCGCTCCAGCAGGATTCAGAGATTGCAGATGTCAATTAAGTTGTACAAATATCTGTACATATCCCTTACCTACTCTAGTTACGCTGCTGTACTGTCTTTATACCTGTATCACTACATATTAATACTATATTAATCTGTACATATCCCTTACCTACTCTTACTAGTTACTAGGGCTGTCCCCGACTAAGGATTTGGATAGTCAACTATGATTGGCCGAAATTAGCCGATATTCGACTATTAGTCGACTATGAAAGTATAATTTATTATTATTATTATTTTTCTTTTATCATTCCATTTGGGCTGTGGGGGGTGCTTAATGTCTGAAGGAGTCGAAGGAAGGCTTCTTGTTCTCTGCAAAAGCATTTGTCTAGTCTAGTGTGTTCATTAGACGGGTGAAATCCTCTTTCAGTGCCTCTGTGCCTGTTTTCTTAGGCAGTTAGCCTCTGGTATGCGTGCCATTAGCGTTAGCCACGCTTCTAGGCTTTTTTTCTTTTGGAAAGAATGATACAAAAAAACCTATAATTTTATTTTTTTATTTTACAATTTTTTTATTATTTTTATTCGACTAATAGGTTGGCAGTCGACTACGGCTCGTTTCGATCGATTAGTCGACTATAAGACTAATAGGGGGTCACCCCTACTAGTTACTATATATATATATCTGTACATATCCCTTATAGTCAGGGAAATATAAAAAATCAGCCAGGCTGGACCAGGGCTGGGTTAGTGAGGTCAAGTGGATCGGTCAACTCCTTCAGACTGGTCTTTGAAAAGCCTGCCATGTTCATTCTCTGGTCTTTGTTACTGAACAAGGGGAAGGGAGTCGGCTCATACTCTAAGCTTGTCTCGATTGATAATTTTCTCCCAACGGGATATGCCAGAGTGAGTTTGGGTGAATCTTCTCATTGACCTTGATGGTACACACCCTATATATTATTTATATATGCATATTATCAATGTAGTGACATGACATTTTCCAGTTGTAAAAAATATCGGATGTAAAATCTTGTATCTTGCTGACTGGTGAATATTGTTATTTGATATAACGGAACGTAGACCAATCGCAGCCACTCTTATTGTCTGGGACCAAATACGGCCACGCCCCATTCCCAGTAAAAAGTGGGAATCTCTAGAATGTCTTTCGGGCGACGGTGTTTATGGAAGTGCCTCTCAAGGTGACGCTACACAACACTTTCTGTTGTCAGTAGATGGCAGCATTGGTTTAAAATTAAAATGTGAAAATGTTGAAAACTACAACAATACATTTCCCAAGAGCGTTAGCACAGGTCACAGGTCACTGGGACGAGTCTATTATTTGACGCGATCTGAACAGCGGTAAACTATTAATGCGACGTCAGTACAGTGACCGCGAATGGTAAACTAATTATCTTAACAAGTGTATCATTAGCATTATGTTTGTTGTCTAAAACGGGAACATAATGGTACAATTTAAAGGGGAACTCCACTATTTTGGGAAATTAGCTTATTTAACATCTTCCCTGGAGTTAGACAAGAAGATACATACCTTTTTTGTCTCTGTGCGTGCATTTTAGCTTTGGGAATAGACGCTCCGTTAGCATAGCTTAGCTTCATCACTGGAAGTGAGGCAGGACGGTAGCCTTACAGTGCCTTACAGTGTATTGCAAGGTCTGACATTGACCAAATTTGATATGCATGACCTTGGTGGGCTCTAGGTCAACTCCTGAAAAGGGGGTCAATGTCAGACCTTGCAATCAAAAGTTAGGGGGCGCACTGAAATTATGGCAAGGGTTATTAGCCCCCTAACTTTTGATTGCAAAGTCTGACATTGACCCCCTTTGCAGGAGTTGACCTAGAGCCCACCAAGGTCATGCATATCAAGTTTGGTCAATGTCAGACCTTGCAATACACTGTAAGGCACTGTAAGGCTACTGTCCTGCCTCACTTCCAGTGATGAAGCTAAGCTATGCTAACGGAGCGTCTATTCCCAAAGCTAAAATGCACGCACAGAGACAAAAAAGGTATGCATCTTCTTGTCTAACTCCAGGGAAGATGTTAAATAAGCTAATTTCCCAAAATAGTGGAGTTCCCCTTTAAATTGTACCATTTGAATGTTATCCGCATATAAAGGACAAACAAAACATCGCTAATTTGTAAGAACCCCAATGAAAACGGTGCAGGGTAAGTAATATTCGCTATTGTTATGAAAATGTGATAGAATCCTATAAAAATGTGGACGCACTGGGTCACCGTGATGTATGTGGAGTCTATTGTGTCGGTCCATGATCCACACAGGAGAGGGTTAATGGCTTGAGCGTGTCTGACACCTACCACTCACTTGCTGCAAACGCCAACCAACTACAACAGTTACCAGTAAACAATGAGTTGTTACCATGGCATGTACGTGAATAAACTAATAAAGCTACTTTTTAATGCACCCAGTCATATTTATTTTCACACACAAAAGGGTTGGCGATGAGCGGGAAAAGTGGGTGTGGCAGTTTTTTCCCACCAAGGAGTGCTTTGAGTGCAAAGTAAAATGTTTGCAATCAATTCAGAATCATGAAAAAACCCATAGTTTGATGCCTCACAAGGTGCTTAAGGAAAAAAGAAACATTTAAAAATGTTCACAGATAAGGTTCCGGGTACTCTAACTTCCAGCAGCTGTCGCATGTTTTCATTTACATTTAGTCATTTAGCTGAAACGCTTTTATCCAAAGCGACTTACTAGTTCTGTACGACAAGTCATCAGGATACAACTCCATCAGCTGAGTAACAATGTTGATCAAAGTGTTGAGTGCTACAGTGTAGGTTAGTTTATTAGGACAAGTGCATGACAGTAAGGTTAGTTAGGGTTAGATATATATATATATATATATATATATATATATATATATATATATATATATGTTTTTAGATAATGGTTGAAGTGCGTCTTTAGTCGACGGTGAAAGATGGGACGGGTTTCGGCTGTCCTAACTGGGGTGGGTAGTAGTTCATTCCACCATTGTGGGGCAAGGACTGAGAAAAGGCAGGGAGGCCTATGGGAGTTGAATTTAAATCTGTTTGTGTTATTATTAGACACCTTTACAAACACATTGGTGAAGACATTTCTTGGTAAGGAATTTATTCCAAGATTGGCCAAATATCTGATAATATTCCCTGACTATTACCTACTCTTACTAGTTACGCTGCTGGCCAGTATGACTTACTACCATAGTGTCTTTATACCTGTATCTCTGTACATAATAATACTATATCTATATATATCTATTATCTGTACATATCCTTTATCTACTCTTACTTGTTACACTGCTGGCCAGTATGACTTACTAGTACTACCATAGAGTCTTTATACCTGTATTAATACTACAACTCTGTACATACATCTGATTAGCACTATTACTCGGTAGTACTAATTTATACATTTTATACCCATTTTAATCACCTGTACATATATATTACTATTGTACTTCGCTGTTACATTTCCACTCTGGTTGGATGGCAAACTTCTTTACTTGTGTACTTGTGCTGTATGATGACAATACATTTGAATCTAATATAAAAGTTATTTGTTGTTCATTTCATTAGCAACGTAAGCCGGTCTAGTTCCCTCTGGAAGAGTCTTATCGTCCATCGTTTATCTCAGATGCTCTTTGTTCAGTTTCAGGACTTTCATCCAGCAGCTCAGGAACATTCCAGATAGACTCGTGACGGGAGGTCAAGTCTTAAGTCATGATCTATATTGCATCAATAACTCTGTCTGTCTGTCTCTCTCTCTCGACCAGTGAAGCAGAACATAGATTAATCTTCTAAACCGAGAAAACAAAAGGATATTTCTTGTTGCCAAACTGAACCCGACTGACTTTCTCCACTCTGCCAGTTAGAATCACCACAGCTGCTGGGAATGTGCATGAAGGGACGATTTGAATTTAGAAAAATTAGATGGATTACTGTAATATGACACAGACACACACACACACACACAGTTCCTCACTGCTGTTCAAACAGTGTGACCATGAAGACGTCTTGGTGGTTCCTGAGGTTGTTCCTGACTGCAGGTCTGAAGCTTGTCCCTAGATGGGCTCCTGCCAGAAACATCCTACTGCATCACATGTAGATTAGATTAAAATGTATTGTCATCACGCAGCACAAGTACAGTACAAAGAAAAAGAAGTGTGGCATCCAACCAGAGTGCAAATGTAACAGTAAAGTGCAATAGTTATATACAATGTACAGGCAATTAAACTGGGTATAAAATATATAAATTAGTACTACTGTGTAATGGTACTAATCAGATGTATGTGTACAGAGTTGTAGTATTAATATGTACAGTGATACAGGTGTATCAAAAAACAGTCATACTGGCCAGCAGTGTAACTAGTAAGGGATATGTACAGATATTAGGGGTGTAACGGTACGGGTATTCGTCCCGCGACTTCACGGTACATCCAGCCATACGCCGAATACGTCTCATACAACACTGGGTGAAACTATAGGGTTGCACGTCATTTTACAAATGTA
>NC_140181.1:13306762-13321762 GCF_963971535.1 Notolepis coatsorum
GGCAGGCAGGCAGACGGTAGAGACTGTTGAACCCAGGGCTATGATCTGCATGCAGTTTTTGAACACAATGCCTTGTTTATCATAAGACCCCGGAGTAATTAGTTTAAACTCTAAAAGAATCTCCTCAATGTTTTATTACTTTCTTAGGATTTATTACAGGGATTTACTGCGTGCGTGGAAACCAAGTGCCCTGGATATAAAATGAACATTAATGCAGCTTTACTGACGTACCGTCGGGGGGGGGGTGTGTGTGTGTGTGTGTGTGTGTGTGTGTGTGTGTGTGTGTGTGTGTGTGTGATAAGGTTAGTATGGAATGTGTGACACTTCCTCTTGACTGTTTAGTCTGATGGGGTTTCATTCAGCTAGTCTGGTTTCAGGCAGCTAGTCCTACAGGCTTTCAGGCAGGTTGATTGATTGATTGAAAACTTTATTAACAGATTGCAGAATGGGTACAATACAGTACGGCTCAATACACACAATTGTTAAGGGGATGCAGACCAGAGAAATACTTTCGTCTTGTTTACATCAGAGTCCCCCATTTTCAATTCATAATGAATTGTAAGTAAGCGTGCAAGTAGCACCGTGCAATCCATTCTTTGTGGATCCCACCCTAGGTTTACATTGAGTCATTTAGCTCAACGCTTCTATCCAAAGCCCCACTTGCAAGTTCTGTCCAACAAAGTCAGCAGGAAGGGTACGACTCGACAGCTAAGGGTCAGTTTGTCGAATAGTGTCGAGCTCGAGTGTTACTCTTGAGTGCATAGTAGTACAGATATATCATTATGACATGATGGGTAGAAGTGTGTTTTTTTTTGTTGCTTGCGTTGCTCGAGTCTCTCACTACTAATGTGTGCGAGAGCGCCGTTTTACTGATTTTTGTTTTATTAAATCAACTATTTGACTTAATCGCGGACCCCGGTAAGACTAGCGATCGTTCTCTTGGAAGCTATCGGGGATCCGAATAGAAATCCTGTAACTCCTGTCTCGAGTCACAGCCCTGTTACTGTCCCTGTCCCGGACGGTCCATCATGTGTCTGCTCTTGATCCTCTCCCCTCCCGTTTGCTGGGTCAGAATCTGGAGGGGGGTTCAGGGGTCGCGATGATGTCATAGCGATGTCAGAGGGGTTGCAGTAATTCTATGGTAGCGGCAGCTCAAACCGATGAGTCATGGGAGTTTTGGGAAAAGGAGCTCGGCAACAAACGCAGAGACACACACACACACACACACAGAGACACACACACACACACAGAGACACACACACACACACACACACAGTCACACACACACACACATAGACACACACACACACATAGACACACACACACACATAGACACACACACACACAGAGACACACACACACACACACAGAGACACACACACACACACACAGAGACACACACACGCAGAGTCACACAGTAGCCAAGTCACCCTACTGAACTCTTGGCTGCTGTTCTCTCTCTCTCTCGCTCTCTTTCACATTCACTCACTCACTCACTCACACTATCTCTCGGCCACTCACTCACTCACACCTTCAGTCACTCACTCTCTCACACACTCACTCACTCACACACACCTTCACTGACTCACTCACTCACTCACTCACACCTTCACTCACTCACTCACTCACTCACTCCACTCACTGAGGCCATGGTTGGTTACACTGCTGAATCCAGCAACCTTCACTCACTCACTCTCTCACACACTCACTCACACACACCTAGGGTGGGATCCACAAAGAATGGATTGCACGGTGCTAATTGCACCCTTACTTACAATTCACTATGAATTGAAAATGGGGGACCCTGATGTAAACGAGACGAAAGTCTTTCTCTGGTCTGCATCCCCTTAACAATTGTGTGTATTGAGCCGTACTGTATTGTACCCATTCTGCAATCTGTTAATAAAGTTTTCAATCAATCAATCACCCCCCCCCCCCCCACAGCAGTGTGCCCGTATATGGGCTCTCAGGACCCACTGTGGTCTGCTGGGAATGCAGAAGATTCCGCTCATGTTTAGTGGCTTTCTTTGTGTGAGAGACGTGAGTCAAACACCAACACACACACAGTACACACACAGTACACACACAGTATACACACGGGAACCGTCTGGAGTGAAGTTAGGCTTTCTTGTACAGTAGGTTCTTTAGTGGTGCTGATACTATTGTATTGTCCTCATACAGATTCGATTAGATTCAAATGTATTGTTTGTCATCATAGATTAGATTCTAATGTATTGTCATCATATAGATTAGATTAAAATGTATTATCATCATATAGTTCAAATGTATCGTCATCGTATAGATTCGATTAGATTCAAATGTATTGTCATAATATAGATTAGATTAAAATGTATTGTCCTCATACAGATTAGATTCAAATGTATTATCATCATGCAGCACAAGTACAGTACAACAAAAAAGTTTTGCATCCAACCAGAGTGCAAATGTAACAGTAAAGTGCAACAGTAATATACAATGTACAGGTGATTAAACTGGATATAAAATATATAAATTAGTACTACTGAGTAATAGTGCTAATCAGATGTATGTACAGAGTTGTAGTATTAATATGTACAGTGATGCAGGTATGAAGACACTATGGTAGTAAGTCATACTGGCCAGCAGCGTAACTAGTAAGAGTAGGTAAGGGATATGTAAAAAGGATTATAGGAAGACTCATCTATAGTTCCTAATCAGATATTTCTCAGGAGGTCGAGGCTACCAGAGCTCATATAGTTCCTTTTGCGATTTAAGATGTTCTTTTTAAAACCAGTTCTAATACCAGACTGTCTTAATGTTCACTTAATGTACGTTAATATAATGTTCACTTAATGTACGTTAATATAATGTTCACTTAATGTACGTTAATATAATGTTCACTTAATGTACGTTAATATAATGTTCACTTAATGTACGTTAATATAATGTTCACTTAATATACGTTAATATAAGCATCGGTCATCATCTGCCCTTTAAAGTCCCAATTTGGGTCAGCTAGGCTAACCGATTCCCCCTGCTTCCAGTCCTTGTGCTAAGCTAGGCTAGCATGCAACCCTGTCCCTCTGTACCGGATGAGATGTAGAACTCATTAATTATCTGTGCTCCACTCTGGTGAAAACACGTTTATTTCGTGTTACGTGTATTCTTTCACCTTTTTTTTTTTATTTCATCATTTATTTATTCGTACATGTAATTTAGGGCTGACCTTCGATTTTTTTTTTGGAATTCGAAGCTTCGGAGCCGAGATTCGATTTTAATTCGAAGCTTCGAGATAAAAATAATAATAATAATTTATTATTTATTTAAAAAAAAATTATGTTGTGGGACTTGTACAGCACTTGGTTCAACTTTGTCAGTGCTGTAAAGTTTTAAATCTTAGACAAACAAAACACTTTGCTTTCATGAAATATTGTAAGCCGTCATTTGAGGCTTTATAAAAGCAGCACAATGAACACAAATCTGTCAGTGCCGAGTCCGACCTCATCTTAAATAACAAACGGCATTGCTTGTTGTAGTTAACAAAGAGAGGCAGAGTTGATTTTGCAAAAAAAAATATATATATATATTTTTTTTTACTATCTAATTAATTTTCACATTCGAATCCCATGCCCATCAAACGAAGCTTCGAAGTATTTAAGACGGCCCTAATGGAATTACCACAGTACATATTAATATAATCCACCAAATTCCACGAGGAATTCCAGGAGGAAAGTCACATTCAGATAAACAATCTTTCAAGTGAGACCTGGTCAAGTGCAGCTGCAGCACGGGAACACAAAGGCTGCACATAAATACAGAAAACAACCAATATCAGAGCCAGAGGCCGGCTAGCGGGGCGGGCAGCAACAATAGACTATTAGGGCAAATCAAAACCACGACAGACCGTTGATTCAGCCTCTAGTTCCTTCATGAGGCATTTAAAAGCATCCAGTGATAACATAGTCGGAGAGTTTCAGGTCATTCTGTAACACGTTCCAACCAAGCCGAGTGAGCAGAATAACTAAACGCCCTCTTTCCCATTTCAGTACGAACATTGGGAACAGACGATAGGAGCAGACTTTGAGAGAACACTTTTCTGGACCATATTATAAGTCCACGAGTAAGAGGGCAGGAGACAGAGAATTGCCTTGTAAATCAATATGTACCAATGATGAACAAGTCTGCGCTTCTCTCTCGGCCTGATGGCTCTTCCACAACCACCGCCCTGTGCAGGAGACGCTGGGACTGGTGGTGTTTTGGTGTTTTGGAGCCGAGCTCTGCGCCACTCCCTCCCTCCCTCCTCTGCCGGCACACATTCCCAGAGCAAGCACCAACCTGCAAGGACCAGACACACACACACACACACAAACACACATGAACACACACACACACATGAACACACACACACACACACACACACACACACACGACTATTCAAGTCAATTCACAACAGTAATGTACTTTCTCCTTATCATTGGGCAGTCTCTCTCTGTCTCTGTCTCTGTCTCTCTCTCTCTCTCTCTCTCTCTGTCTCTCTCTCTGTCTCCACCACAGCTCACAGTATAATGAGAACGCTAGATGAATTATATTAAGCTTCTGTGTAGAAATTATTCACGTCCGGAGAGACGATGAAAACAACAAAACAACGGGAGACGAACCGGAAGTCCAGGGACCAAGCCACCCGGACTAGGACTACTGGGGGATTAAAGCTGGCATGTGCTCTGTGGCCCTCCGGTGTCGGCGTTCTGATCTAGGATGTCTGGCCACATCACCATAGAAACTCCCCTCTCCACAGATCACAGATCAGCTCTCCTGTTTTTTAAGATTCTATCAGAAGATGAGATATTCCGGCGGCTGGGTGGCGCATCGGACTAAGTGCTCGTCACCCAACGCGAGAGACACTGGTATCGAATCCGGCTGTCGGCGTTGGCTCGATTGTCATACTGGCTCGATTGGCAGAGTCGGCGGGTGGGAAACCCCGGCGAGGGTGGGTCCGGGTCGTTGTAAAACAGCGACTCCTACAGTTCGGTCGGGGCGCCTGCACAGCGAGGGAAGGATCTGGGAGAGGTAGTGTGACCCTTCCACACTGTTAGATTCTGATCAAACTGGCCAGTATCACGTCTTCGTCTGTTTGGCTCTCCATCCAATTCCTCTGCGTTGTGTACTTTTAATGGTCCTGACGTCTCCGATACTGGTAGATAAGATCCTTATCTTCCCCCATTAGTGCAATCCATAAACCATAATACTCCTCCACTTCCGTAAGAATTCGACACTTCGACAACGTGAGATACCTTGTGAGGAGAAGCGTTGTTTTATTTCTCTAAACAGAAACCTCATAATCAGATGTTATCAGATGTTATCAAATTGTATCGTCCTTGAAGAGTCTATTCTAATGATCTTTCGGTGTGTTCAGATTGTCCTTTTGTGATTCAGTCCAATAGTGTTCAGGCCTGTTCGTTAGCCTAAGACCATCCTCGTGGTAGCCGAAGCTACTGATGTCGTGGCATTCTTCCTCCCCCCCCCCCCCCCCCCTCTCTCGTGATGAGAGGAGAGAAGGTCCTCTGTGTGATCTCAGTCCTACTCGCTCTCGGTCAGATTCTAGTCTGCCCTACCCGGAAACACCGTTCGACTTATAGGTCTTCGTCGTAGCAACGACGGCCCCCCGCCCCTCTCCTGGTTGTCATGCGACGTGCTGTCATGACGACTGCTAACCTTTCACACCATTAAACGTTTCATCCACTGTTGCATTAAAGAGGTCACCCCTCTCCTCCTGCTCTGGGCCTACACTCTGTTATCTATGTTCTTACAAGGAATGTAAACATTCGGCTGGCTGCTAAACCTTCTGCAGTGATGGCTACTGCCTCTTCTTCTATCACCGTTTTCTAAAGCGAACCATGCACATTTCATTACCACCGTTTTTAGCTGTGGTCCTCTCTCCCCAATCTATACATCACATACATTGAAAAAGCACCGTTTTCTCTCAATCCCCCCTTGATTCTTATCACCCCTTCAGAATCATAAATCATTATTTGGTTTTTCAATTAATTATGCCAAAAATAGCCTGTGGTTGAAGCAAACCAACCTCGTCTCTCGTGCACAAGAAACAAAGACGGCCCACGGTCAACCCAGTGATCCTGCTGCCTGATGTCTGTTTGCGCCCCCCTTCGTGCACAAAGGGAACCGAAACCGACCACCAAAACCAACAACATCCAACGACTCATAACCATTGGAGCCCCCCTGTCTGCTCCCAATAATTATATCCTGTTGTTCTACTGTTCTCAGTTATATCTACCTTCTATATATATATATATATCCTTCTATACATATATCTTATATATGAATCCTCCATTTATATCTCATACTCCTAATCAATGAACACAGGACTTCTCGCTGTTGTCTCGTCTCTCGATCTCCTGCTTGACTCTGAAAGGAAGTCCCTGTTTGTTCATGATTCACCGCCCGTGCTCTGTTGTTTCAAAACGCTCTCTAAACAGCATCTCCGCCGTGAAGGCCCCTCCGATGTCTGCCTCGTTCTCCCCTGGGCAACACCGCCTGCGACCGCTGGACTCCGCCTCGTCGGTCATCTCCGCCCTGTCGGTCATCTCCGCCCTGTCGGTCATCTTGGTTGAGGCTCATCTCCACCGCCGCCGTCTCCTCCCTCTCGTCGTGGATCATCTGTGTACCAGGCTGCTGTGCCTGGCCCCTGCGGCTTCCTCCTCCTCCAGTCTGTCTCCTGGCCATCTCCATCGCTGTCGGTGTCATTCCCCCCTTGAAAGCAGAAACACAACACCGGCAGTCTTTCTGTACACTCGACCCTGTGTTTTCTATTAGTCTACCGTGGCTTTGGGCCTGCAGCTCGTTCTCTATATATTTTTTTTCCTCTGCAAGCCCCTGCCATGGCCACGCCCTTTCAGACTGTTGGACGGTGTGAGTGTCCTACAGCCCATGGCGCTATTTGTTCTCTATTAGTCCCCCACCTTCTCAACACCCATATCTAATCCTACAGGGCTGTTCCCTGTTTTGTTGTCTTCCGGCGTGACACCAGCAGCTAAACGATACCCACTCGGCGCTCTACGTTTGTCCCACGGTTGACCCCCAGCGCGCGCCAGTTCTTTCTGGTGACGTGTCCCCTCAAGACTCTGCCTATTTATTAGGTGTGAGAAGGCCCCACTGGAGATCGAACTCCCTCTTATTTCATAATTAAACTTATTTAATTAACCTGTATATCGATCTTATTATTATGATAATAACCTACAACCGAGCACACAACATAAGCCCTGTCCCCCTATCTTTTGGCATCCCACGCACTTGGTATCCTCACGCACGGACCCTCTTCCCGCCTCTTTGTGATAACCCAAAAACAGTGCAACAACCAAAAAACCCAGAATCAGTGCCTAAAACTATTTGCATCGCTCTAACATACAACAGAGCAGGTTGGTTCCCTGCTCCTAACTCACATACGTACTCGTACTATCATCTAACATACAACAGAGCTGTCCGTCGCCCTATACCCTACGGGGCTGTCTACCGTCGCCCTGGAGCTGTCACCGTTGCTCTATACCCTACGGGGCTGTCTACCGTCGCCCTGGAGCTGTCACCGTCGCTCTATACCCTACGGGGCTGTCTACCATCGCCCTGGAGCTGTCACCGTCGCTCTATACCCTACGGGGCTGTCTACCATCGCCCTGGAGCTGTCACCGTCGCTCTATACCCTACGGGGCTGTCTACCGTCGCCCTGGAGCTGTCACGTCGCTCTATATACCCTACGGGGCTGTCTACCGTCGCCCTGGAGCTGTCCCGTCGCTCTATATACCACACTTTGAGTTCCTTTACAAAGTTCTCACATACACCACCGTGTATACACACAAGCAGTTGGTAATTTTGAAAAAATTCAACTCCTTAATTAACTTAAACTCTACATATTCGCCTATGGGTAATGGAAACTCCCCAGCACTACCCCCCCCCCCCCTCCGCAATTAAACTCCTTAATTGAATTAAACTCTAAATATTCCCCTATGGGTAATGGAAACTCCCCAGCACTACCCCCCCCCCCCTCCGCAATTAAACTCCTTAATTGAATTAAACTCTAAATATTCCCCTATGGGTAATGGAAACTCCCCAGCACTACCCCCCCCCCCCCCCTCCGCCACTAGGTGGCGACCTACTCCTCCATTTGCCTGTATTATCCCACTGCCCCCCTAGATGGCGGCCAAAACTCAGTCTAGAGGATTGTAGGTGACGTGTCACTTCCTGATTCTAAACCCCTCGTGGCTCTGCGGCCATTTTGACTCGGTGCAAATGGCTACTCTCTCAACAAACGGCCGCTGCCCTTCCTTCTTTCCTATCCATTATCAGGGGACGCTTTCTCAGACTAATACTCTTGCCTGATCGGACATAATACACACTGGTACAATCTCCTTTCGACTTTCCTTCTGTTATGAAAACAGTCCCGCCATAACAATTTTTCGATCTGATTCAAGCGCCCCCCCCCCCTTTCCTCATCTCGCATTTACCCTCCTTAAACCAAAACTGTGCAGCCTGCCTCGTTTGCTTTTCATTCTCTGTAGATAACACCCTCGATTTCCACCATGGCTCTCTGTTCATATTATCACAGCTGGTATTCTCTGTGTCGAACTAGAAATGTTTACGTTTACGGATTCACTATCTGTTCGTTTTTATTTGGCGTTAAAATCAAAACAACCGTGTGCACAGTGAACTCACATTTTTGATCGGAGCGCTGTTTCCCCTACAGCGCTGGTTCGCCTCCTGACCGCTCGACTCGCCGCTCTCTCCCAGGGCTGACCGGCCTTGCTTCGATCATGATTCTCCCACACATTGATGACTGTTGTCCACTGTCGCCCCATTATTGAAAAAGTCTTTATCCGTTGTTCTTATCTCTTGCTTTCTGGCTGTCATCAACAACCAACTGTTCCCGTTGTTTTAATCTCTTGCAAATCCGGGTCACGGCACCATCTGTTAGATTCTGATCAAACTGGCCAGTATCACGTCTTCGTCTGTTTGGCTCTCCATCCAATTCCTCTGCGTTGTGTACTTTTAATGGTCCTGACGTCTCCGATACTGGTAGATAAGATCCTTATCTTCCCCCATTAGTGCAATCCATAAACCATAATACTCCTCCACTTCCGTAAGAATTCGACACTTCGACAACGTGAGATACCTTGTGAGGAGAAGCGTTGTTTTATTTCTCTAAACAGAAACCTCATAATCAGATGTTATCAGATGTTATCAAATTGTATCGTCCTTGAAGAGTCTATTCTAATGATCTTTCGGTGTGTTCAGATTGTCCTTTTGTGATTCAGTCCAATAGTGTTCAGGCCTGTTCGTTAGCCTAAGACCATCCTCGTGGTAGCCGAAGCTACTGATGTCGTGGCATTCTTCCTCCCCCCCCCCCCCCCCCCCTCTCTCGTGATGAGAGGAGAGAAGGTCCTCTGTGTGATCTCAGTCCTACTCGCTCTCGGTCAGATTCTAGTCTGCCCTACCCGGAAACACCGTTCGACTTATAGGTCTTCGTCGTAGCAACGACGGCCCCCCGCCCCTCTCCTGGTTGTCATGCGACGTGCTGTCATGACGACTGCTAACCTTTCACACCATTAAACGTTTCATCCACTGTTGCATTAAAGAGGTCACCCCTCTCCTCCTGCTCTGGGCCTACACTCTGTTATCTATGTTCTTACAAGGAATGTAAACATTCGGCTGGCTGCTAAACCTTCTGCAGTGATGGCTACTGCCTCTTCTTCTATCACCGTTTTCTAAAGCGAACCATGCACATTTCATTACCACCGTTTTTAGCTGTGGTCCTCTCTCCCCAATCTATACATCACATACATTGAAAAAGCACCGTTTTCTCTCAACACGTTACACTCTCTCAGTGAGAGTCCGCGCCGCTGCCAGGTGAAAAGAAGCGGTGGGCTGGGTACACATGTGTCGGAGTAAGCATGTGATAGTCTCCGCCCTCCCAGACCGACGGTAGGGGGTAGAGTGCGCAATGACCAGGAAGGGGATTGGGAATTGGCATAACGACTAGCATTGGGATGGGAGAAAAAAACGGAAAAAGAAGGGGGGGAAAAGATCATAAAAAAAAGAAGATAAGATATTCCTTTATTGATCCCTTGAGGGAATTCGGTCGTCATAGGGGGGAGGTACAGGTATGGGCAGGGGTAATGGTAGAAAGACATAAATATAGGCAATACAATTCGATCTGAATATAAAGATATGAGAAAAATAAACTGTACACAATATAATATATATACAGGTCTAGATTCTTACTAGAGCACTTAGTTACTTCCTTACTCTGTTCTAGATCCCCGGAGTTGGAACAGGAAAAGCCCCCCCCCCCCCCCCCAACACACACGCAGATACACAGATACACACAAGTGTGCAAGTGGTGAATTGTCCTCCTGTCTGGGCTGGTCTGCGGTTGCATCACTGTCTCTGCTCTGAGCTCTACACTCTGTCCTGTCTCTGCTCTGAGCGCTACACTCTGTCCTGTCTCTGCTCTGAGCGCTACACTCTGTCCTGTCTCTGCTCTGAGCTCTACACTCTGTCCTGTCTCTGCTCTGAGCTCTACACTCTGTCCTGTCTCTGCTCTGAGCGCTACACTCTGTCCTGTCTCTGCTCTGAGCTCTACACTCTGTCCTGTCTCTGCTCTGAGCTCTACAGTCTGTCCTGTCTCTGCTCTGAGCTCTACACTCTGTCCTGTCTCTGCTCTGAGCGCTACACTCTGTCCTGTCTCTGCTCTGAGCTCTACACTCTGTCCTGTCTCTGCTCTGAGCTCTACACTCTGTCCTGTCTCTGCTCTGAGCGCTACACTCTGTCCTGTCTCTGCTCTGAGCTCTACACTCTGTCCTGTCTCTGCTCTGAGCTCTACAGTCTGTCCTGTCTCTGCTCTGAGCTCTACAGTCTGTCCTGTCTCTGCTCTGATCTCTACAGTCTGTCCTGTCTCTGCTCTGAGCTCTACACTCTGTCCTGTCTCTGCTCTGAGCTCTACACTCTGTCCTGTCTCTCGGTCCTGTCTGCCTATTCTTTAATCCCAGCCGAAGAGTGCTGCCGAGTGCTTCCGCGTTTTCCCTGATTGGCCGCGACACGCCCCGCGGGCGGAGCGGAGCAGCAGAGCTTGCAGCATTATGTAGCCGTAATCCCTGCTGTTTTTCCATCGAAGCTTAGCTCAACTGGTACGCCGCCGTGCTGTGGAGCCTGCGGTGCGGTTGGTCACAAGTTCGAATCACTTCAATTTCTTTTTTCTTTTTTTACGTTTATCATCTCTCGCTATAAACGTGCATTCTTTCGCTGGTTAAGTTTAGGCATTATTTCGGAGTTGGTTAAGGTTAGGGTTAAGTTAGGGTTAAGGTTAGGCATTCTTTCGGAGTTGCTTAAGGTTAGGGTTAAGGTTAGGCATTATTTCGGAGTTGGTTAAGGTTAGGGTTAAGGTTAGGCATTCTTTCGGAGTTGCTTAAGGTTAGGGTTAAGTTAAGGTTGGGCATTATTTCGGAGTTGGTTAAGGTTAGGGTTAAGTTAAGGTTAGGGTTAAGGTTAGGCATTATTTCGGAGTTGGTTAAGGTTAGGGTTTGTCGCAGAGAATGCCTGTCTGTCTTTCTTGACGTGGAGGATGCAGCCTATTTCCGCACTGCCGCTCTCTCGCGCTGCCGTGGTCACATGGGCGTCATGGCCAATCAGAGAAACGCGACGCACTCTTCGGCTGGGATTAATATAGACGCGTCCTGCCTCTGCTCTGAGCTCTACACTCTGTCCTAGGGGTGGACGGTATAAACGGTATACGGTATAAACGGTATGAATTTGCTCTACGGTATGGATTTTGACTATACCGTCTAAACCGGTAGTGCAGCTCTAAAATACCAATGACGTCATGTAACCACAGCGCGACTATTTCACTCGCATTTGCCCCTAAAAATAGATAGAATTAGTCATAGATAATAGATATGTGCGAACTGGAAAAAGTTATTTAGGAGGCTTCGCGCAGTGGGCGTGCCAGCCCCTACCGCACGCATGTAAACACGGATCTAGTAGTCTAGTGGGACGGGACACGAGAGCTCAGCTGTCGGCGGCGTCTCCCTGAGCTAACGTTAGCTTAGCTACCGTTACAAAATGACCCAGTCAACTATTCACTTTTAGTTTAATACATGATGAGGCATTGTCTAACCGAACGGTATCTAGTCGGCCAGCTACCGATAGCTCCTGACATCAACAAACGCTCCACAAAGTCTAGTAGAGAGAGACGTGTGTGTGCTACCTGTTAGCCGTTAGCTCACGTTAACGCAAGTTAGTTCACCGTTCAAAACGAAATGTCCCATTGAACTAAATAATTCACTGAGGCGTTGTATTAACGTTATATATCCGGCTTAGCCGGATAGCTCCTGATATCAATGTCTTATAACACTGATTCGATGCGTATTCGAGCTGAGGGCTTGCTAACGTTATTCCAATATAATAGGGTCCAGGTGCAGCGCCGGAGAATCCTGGCCGTAGCTCTGCTCGAGGCTACTCGAGTATAGGTCCAGGTGCAGCTCCGGGGAATCCTGGCCGTAGCTGGAGGCTACTAGAGTACACACAGACAGTGGAGCTTGTTGCGTGGTGGCGATGTCTCGCAGATAATACAAGTACAAGTCTAATTATATAATATATATATTTTATAAAAAAATATATATATATATAAAATAAATTTTTTTTTTATCAAAAACGATGATACCGTGATATATACCGTTACCGTCTATGCTTCAAATTATACCGTGATATAAATTTTAGACCATACCGTCCACCCCTACTCTGTCCTGTCTCTGCTCTGAGCTCTACACTCTGTCCTGTGGCAAGATTTCTTGAAATAAGTAAAGATATCTAGGGTTCTCTCTCCTGATTGGATAAAGTGGGAAGGGATACCAGGAAATGTATTTACTAGGGCTGTCCCCGACTAAGGATTTGGATAGTCGACTATGATTGGCAGAAATTAGCCGATAGTCGACTATGAGAAAAAGAAATCTGAAAAAAAAGTATAATTAAATTAATTTTTTTTTTTTTTTTTATCATTCAATTTGGGCTGTGGGGGTGCTTAATGTCTGACTGAAGGCTTATTGTCCTCTGCAAATGCATGCAATTGGTCCACTGATGGATACATCTTGATATTTGTCTAGTCTAGTGTGTTCATTAGATGGTGAAATCCTCTTTCTGTGCCCGTTTTCTTAGGCAGTTAGCCTCTGGTATGCGTGCCATTAGCGTTAGCCACGCTTCTAGGCCTCTTTTCTTTTGGAAAGAATGATTAATAATAATAATAATAATAATAATAAAAAAATATAATTTGTATTCGACTAATAGGGGTCAGCCCTAGTATTTAGTGTTTACTGCAGAGTGGAGGGATCAGAGACCCATGTTACTGACCAGACACTCTGTATCAGTGATGGCTGTCAGACCCATGTTACTGACCAGACACTCTATATCAGTGATGGCTGTCAGACCCATGTTACTGACCAGACAGACACTCTATATCAGTGATGGCTGTCAGACCCATGTTACTGACCAGACAGACACTCTATATCAGTGATGGCTGTCAGACCCATGTTACTGACCAGACACTCTGTATCAGTGATGGCTGTCAGACCCATGTTACTGACCAGACACTCTGTATCAGTGATGGCTGTCAGACCCATGTTACTGACCGGACACTCTGTATCAGTGATGGCTGTCAGACCCATGTTACTGATCAGACACTCTGTATCAGTGATGGCTGTCAGACCCATGTTACTGACCAGACACTCTATATCAGTGATGGCTGTCAGACCCATGTTACTGACCAGACACTCTATATCAGTGATGGCTGTCAGACCCATGTTACTGACCAGACACTCTATATCAGTGATGGCTGTCAGACCCATGTTACTGACCAGACACTCTGTATCAGTGATGGCTGTGAGACCCATGTTACTGACCGGACACTCTGTATCAGTGATGGCTGTCAGACCCATGTTACTGACCAGACACTCTGTATCAGTGATGGCTGTCAGACCCATGTTACTGACCAGACACTCTGTATCAGTGATGGCTGTCAGACCCATGTTACTGACCAGACACTCTGTATCAGTGATGGCTGTCAGACCCATGTTACTGACCAGACACTCTGTATCAGTGATGGCTGTGAGACCCATGTTACTGACCAGACACTCTGTATCAGTGATGGCTGGCTGTCAGACCCATGTTACTGACCAGACACTCTGTATCAGTGATGGCTGTCAGACCCATGTTACTGACCAGACACTCTGTATCAGTGATGGCTGTTTACTGCAGAGCAGGAGGGACTGGGAGACCCATGTTACTGACCAGACACTCTGTATCAGTGATGGCTGTTTACTGCAGAGCAGGAGGGACTGGGAGACCCATGTTACTGACTAGACACACTATCCGTGTGATCTGTGATGGCTGTCTGCATGGATAGCTAGCAAACACTTATTTTAACAAAGACAAACACCACTTACAGCACTTTTAACTGACACCCATGTGTTTTCTGAAGCCACGGGATGATGATGGGTTTTGTCTGCCTTTTAAAGATCCTTTTACTGTGTTCTGAAGATCCTTTTACTGTTCTGAAGATCCCTTTTACTGTTCTGAAGATCCTTTTACTGTTCTGAAGATCCCTTTTACTGTTCTGAAGATCCTTTTACTGTGTTCTGAAGATCCTTTTACTGTTCTGAAGATCCTTTTACTGTTCTGAAGATCCCTTTTACTGTTCTGAAGATCCCTTTTACTGTTCTGAAGATCCCTTTTACTGTTCTGAAGATCCTTTTACTGTGTTCTGAAGATCCCTTTTAATGTTCTGAAGATCCCTTTTACTGTTCTGAAGATCCTTTTACTGTGTTCTGAAGATCCCTTTTAATGTTCTGAAGATCCCTTTTAATGTTCTGAAGATCCTTTTACTGTTCTGAAGATCCTTTTACTGTTCTGAAGATCCCTTTTACTGTTCTGAAGATCCCTTTTACTGTGTTCTGAAGATCCCTTTTA
>NC_140181.1:13326762-13364262 GCF_963971535.1 Notolepis coatsorum
TGTCATGCGACGTGTTGTCATGACAACTGCGTTTAACCTTTACACACACTTCAAAACGTTTCTCTACTGTTGCATTAAAGAGGTCACCCCTCTCCCTCGCTCTGGGCCTACAGTACACTTGCTCTTATCTGTGTTCTTCCAAGGAATGCAAAACATTGGGCTGGCTGCTAAACATTCTGCAGTGCTGGCTACTGCCTCTTCTTCTATCACCGTTTTCTAAAGCGAACCATGCACATTTCGTTACCACCGTTTTAGCTGTCATCTCTCCCCAATCTATACATCACATACATTGAAAAAGCACCGTTTTCTCTCACAGTGCTTAATGTCGGGTCAGCTTGTCATTTATTTCTGTCAATGTGCTGGTTCTGTAGCAGGACTGGGGTCAGTCAACATCCTTGGCACCGAAGATATAGTCTACACGCTCCCTCCTCCTCAGCGGAGTTGTCTGTGAAATTGACAACTTCATTGGATTTATTTATTCTCTAAAAAATATCTATAATCATACGATTAAATATTGTTTAAAATAAAATAATAAAATTTAATAAATAAACTAAGTAAATACTATTATTCTGTGTGTCATGTTTCCAAATAAGATTGTTCACAACGGCTGTATGTTGGTTGGTTAGACCTCCGTGATCAATCTCGCTCTCTGTGAAGTTTCCTCATAGTTCGCTCGGCTCAGTCCATTATTTCACATCCCATGGGGGGGGTTTCATTACCATATGGTTAATCATGCACGAGCATAGACGGTAAGAACAATGGTATTCATCAACATGGAGTGTGCGTACGACCTGTGCACGCACACGGTTGATAAATCCCGATAATTTTTTTGTGCGTAGAGACATTCTAAATTCCTTGCGTAAGAACGAAAATAGAACACTTTCTACGCATTATTGATAAAATGAGGGCCCTGGTGCTGTGTGCATTCATGGGCGTGTGTGTGTGTGTGTTAATGAGTGTTTGAGTAGTGTAGGGGTATAGGATGGCTCTGTTGTGCGTGTGTAGGAGGGTGTGTGTGTTGTGTGCATGTGTGGGCTTGTGTAGGAGGGGGTGTGTGTGCGTGTGCATGTGTGGGCTTGTGTAGGAGGGTGTGTGTGCGTGTGTTGTGTGCATGTGTGGGCTTGTGTAGGAGGGGGTGTGTGTGTGTTGTGTGCATGTGTGGGCTTGTGTAGGAGGGGGTGTGTGTGCGTGAGTGGGAACACTCTGAACGACCCTAATTGACAGCTGTTGACCTGCTCTTTAAGGTCAAAGAGGAAGCTGAAGTGAGTAATACCATCTATTAGAGAGAGAGAAAGTCGGAGCACAACCTGCAGCAGGTGAAGTGAGAGGAGGGGGAGGAGGAGGAGGAGGAGGAGGAGTGGGCCGGCCTCATTATGGAGCTGCTAAACGGGAAGGAGGGGGGGGGGGCCAGGAGAGGAGGAGGACTGAGAGGTTTCTGTTTACATGCCCTAAATGTCTGGCATACCTGTGGCTCCTTAACGAGCTGGAGTGAGAGATAAGGGCAGGGGAGGGAGGGGAGGGGGAGACTTATGACATAATAACCTCCTCGTTACCCTGTTTGATAGTGAAGGAGCGCGGGGACGGCTAAGGGGATGAAGTCGGGGAGCCGTCAGGAGGCTAGAGGTCTAGCAGCAGCAGCAGCAGTTGTGCCACAGAGCAGCTGATTAGGCCCCATTAGTTGACGGTTGAAAGGAGGAGGATCATGTTTCCCACAGTACGTCATGGTCGACTCGACACCGTAACGCGGCCGGGAGCCAGGCGGGCAGTCGGAGGAGCCTTGGCTCCGTTACAGACGTAGCACTCGGTGTCTCTGTGATAAAAGGTTGAAGTCCATCTAGATGTTCTCTTTTTTATCAAACGTGTTGTCAAGGAGATTCTGTTGCTACGGCCTGGGGGACTGCATTCCTTGAAACTCCCGTGTTTGTTAATAATGACGTCTAAAGCAGCTTTCTCATGCATTGAATGAAATGCCGGTGGGAAGTGTCTGTGTGTTGCAGTAAACTTGCTGTGTACAAATGTGTGTCTGTCAGTTTGTCTCTGACTCTGTCCTCTCCGTCCTCTAGGCCTGTGTCCTGACTGGGACCAGTGGGACCAGACCAAGCCGGTGGACAACGCCCGTGAGGCCATGCAGCAAGCTGACGACTGGCTGGGCATCCCCCAGGTACCTGCCCTCTGACCCTGCCCTGACCTCTGACCCTGACCCTGCCCTGACCCTAATCCTCACTAACCTAACTATCCGGTCAATGGTCTCTAACGACACACCCTAAAGACTCCTACGCTCTGCATCTTCAGGCCGCCTCAGGCCCACTCCTATCCGAGCTCCGGGAGGGTCATCAAAGAGAAGTCTCCTTTTCTCGGTCCTTGCCCCACAATGGTGGAACAAACTACCCACCCCAGTTAGGACAGTCGACACCCGTCCAATCTTTCGCCGTCGACTAAAGACTCACTTCTTCAATCATTATCTGAAATTAAAAAGAAAGAAGAAGAAAAAAATCGAACCCTAACTAACCTTGCTGTCATGCACTTGTCCTAATATACTAACCTACACTGTAGCACTCCAACACTTTGATGAACATTGTTACTCAGCTGATTTGAGTTGTGCCCTTCCTGATGACTTGTCGTACAGAACTTGTAAGTCACTTTGGATAAAAGCGTTCAGCTAAATGACTAAATGTAAATGTAAATATCCCTCCGGTACCTGACCTGACCCTGCCCTGACCCTATCCTCACCAAAATAACCTAAATGTGACCCAACCCTGATCAAGTCCCAGGCTCGAGTCTCATTGATATGTCAACCCTTTAAAAAAACCTCTATTGTTACCAAAAGCAAATGTCAACTTGGTCACCGCAACATTTTCCATTCTTGGTTATCAGCATCGACGTGCTGGTGTGTCACGGTGTCTGGTTGGCATGCAGCTGGCAGGTTGCCATGGCGACAGTTGGCACTGTGGTCACGGGCGGTTTCCGCTTCTTGAGGAAACTTGTATTACTGCCGTTTGCTTCCGAAATCCCAAATGTTGCTAAGCGCTCCCCCGGTAACCTGGCGCCCATTAAATCAGCCCACTTTTCACCCACTTTTCACCCACTTTAATATGGCATCAGTCAAAACACCCAGTTTACACTCAGTTATTTAGTCCGTAAGACTTTGTTTGTGTTCGTCTCCTAGGTGATGATGAGAGTTTGTTTGTGTTCGTCTCCTAGGTGATAACCCCAGAGGAGATTGTCGACCCCAACGTGGACGAACATTCCGTCATGACCTACCTGTCCCAGTTCCCCAAGGCCAAGCTGAAGCCTGGCGCCCCCCTGCGCCCCAAACTCAACCCCAAGAAGGCCCGGGCCTACGGACCAGGTACACTCACGCAGTCACACATAGATGTCCCCTCACCTTGATTTTTTTAATTAAATTAGATTTATTGACAAAAAACATATTACAACATTGACGATTAACATTTGTATTCGCCTTGTCAGGGATGGAACGAAAAGTCCAGGATTTATTCCCATCGTTGTCCCTGGTGTTTCTAGTTGCAAGTGGCACCCGCCTTGCAGTGTGATCATATAGTTGGAGGCGCATGTAATTGTAATTGTAATTACAGGTGCTTGAAACGCCTCGTTTGTAAGTCCAGCCTTTCTTGCTAGAATGCCAGTTTTTTTTTATGTTTACTAAACTACTGTTTCTTCAGGCTTAGAAATAAGATGTACGATTTGGATCTGATCTGCAATGCACAGTTTTACAGTTTGATCTGAATTTCCTGGACCAGGAAGTGCTGCAGCACAGTGGAGAAAATGGCACATTTTCATTTAAAGAGACGGGAGACATATTTTCATTTAAAGAGACGGGAGCCATATTTTCATTTAAAGAGACGGGAGACATATTTTCATTTAAAGAGACGGGAGACATATTTTCATTTAAAGAGACGGGAGCCATATTTTCATTTAAAGAGACGGGAGACATATTTTCATTTAAAGAGACAGGACTTGGCCGGTACAGCAGGAACTAGGCACTTTTTTTTACCATAAAACATGAACCAAAAACACTCTCCTCAGGTGTGGAGCCCGTCGGCAACGTGGTGATGAAGAAGGCAAACTTCACGGTGGAAACCATCAGCGCTGGAATGGGAGACGTGCTGATTTACGTGGAGGACCCTGCTGGTCACAGAGAGGAGGTGCAGCAGAGACACATAGAGAGACACACACACACACACACACACACACACACAGAGGAGGTGCAGCAGATACACACAGACACACAAACACAGAGACACACACACACACACACACACACACAGAGGAGGTGTACCAGAGACACACACACACACACACAGAGAGGAGGTGCAACAGAGAGACACACACACACACACACACACACACACACAGGAGGTGCAGCAGATACACACAGACACACACACTGTCTGGGGGGGGGTACAACAGACGCACACAGAGACACACACTCTGCTACTACTACTAAGTTTGTACACACTTGAAACTACTGTCAACAACATGACCTACTCTGTGCCGTGTGTTTGGCTGTCTGTGACTCTCTCTCTCTGTCTCTCTGTCTCTCTCTCTCTCTCTCTGTCTCTCTCTCTGTCTCTCTGTCTCTCTGTCTCTCTCTCTGTCTCTCTCTCTCTCTCAGGGCAAAGTGACGGGCAACAACGATAAGAACCGTACCTTCTCTGTGTACTACATCCCCAAAGTCACTGGCATGCACAAGGTAAGACGACAAGGCCAGAGTCCCTTCATACATTAAACACCTGGGCCCTCATTCATCAACGTGTCTTACGCACAGATTTGTGCTTAACCTGTGCGTACGACCATTTCTAAGCAAAGAGTGGGATTCATCAATTTCAACTTGAACTTGACTCCGTGCTTATGTCTACGCACAGCTCGGAGCACACTTAGCTGACGCCCAGTGGTAGAATATATTATTACAACAAGGAAATGAGCTTCTGTGCATTAGTTTCAACACTGGCATGTTCTGTATGAACCGTAATTCATTATAGTTCATTGTAAAATAGCAACAGTAGTGTAATTATGGTCAAAACCCTATAAATAGCATTTGGAATAATAGATCTTTCTCTCAGAATGAATGCAGCATGGTTTATATAGCGTTATCGGAATATACGGGGTGTACTGACTGACTGCGCTCCGCGTAGCTCAACTCGTTATTATTTTGCGCACAGACCGCAGAAACACGGGAACGTTTTGATTATATTTAAAAGGCTTTACGTTAAACGAAACAAGTGGAATTTCGAAGCTGTAAGCAGAATACAAGTCATATGAACACCCACGATATAGTGTTCTTCCCCCTTTTTACTGTATAAGAAATAATAAAGAAACGCATTGCAATGACACCAGGGTGTATGTGTATTACAAAACCCTTGCAATAATGTGTCTTAAATGAATGAAAAGCATACATGCTCTGGACACAGAGCATATCGTGTGGGTGATATGACTTGTATTATGCTTACAGAATTCCACGTATTTAGTTTTACAATGTCAAAGCCTTTTAATGTAAATCAAAACGTTCCCGTATTTCTGCAATCTATGTGCAAAATAATAACGAGTTGAGTTCTAACAAAGAACATATTACATGCTGGTATGCTGATGGAGTAAACTATTATATGAATATGATATGATATAAGGTATACACTGGTCCGTCGCATACACTGGTATGCGCAAGTTACTGTTGCATAATGTAGGCTATGGCTGCTATTATATGTAATCCATATAGGCTACCTAATAGTATATGATCTTTAGAGGCATCTATTTTGTTGTCGGTAATACCGACAACAAAATAGATGCCTCTAAAAATCATATAGCCAATCGAACACAACTAATAAAGGCATTCATATTACAGCACGGTTATAATGACACACAACCAACGCCAAACAGTGGTCAACGAACGGTCTTTATTAGTTTTTTGAGCTGTCCAGGCAGAATTGCAGCAATGGTCTTAGGGAGCCGTTGATATCTGACATCACCGTTTACAAGTCCGCCTTTTATTTATCCCATAACATGCGTTGTGTCTTCTTGGTTCGACAGCAGTGAACAATCTCTGTGAAGTTTCTCAGAGTTCCGCTCGGGTCAGTCCATTATTTCACATCCCATGGGGGGTGTTTCATCACTTTCATGACCATATATGGATAATCATGCACGAGCATTGACGGTAGAACAAAGTGGTATTCATCAACACGGAGGAGCATAGGACCTGTGTACGCACGGTTGATGAATCCCAATATTTCTGTGCGTGCACTGATTCTAAATTCTGTGCTTACGTGTGGAAATAGAACATTTTCCACGTCACGTTGATGAATGAGGGCCCTTGTCTTTAAGGAGTCCCTTCATAGAATAGAATAGAATAGAAATACTTTAATCATCCCGAGGGAAACACTACAAATCACTCACAGTAAATATTTAGGTAGACAGAACAAAGGCACGAATAAGAATAACAAAGAAAATGGCCAAAGAATAAAATAAGCCTCAGAATAAGATAATAATAATAATAATAATAATAAAGTACGGTCCGCGATTCACATTTCGTATGTTATGTATATACATTCTAGTATAAAATTGAACAATGTTGTTTTAAAAGTAAAAGTCCAGGAAGATGGTAACTGTCACTCTGTGTTCAGTGATGCAGTGTAAAGTCTGATGGCTGTCGGAATGAAGGACTTCCTGTGCCGTTCAGTGCTACATCTTGGGAGTGTTAGTCTAGCACTGAACGTGCTCCTCCTGTCAGCCAAGTCTGTGTATAGTGTTTAATGTTCATACATTAAACATAGTCTTTAAGGAGTTCCTTCATACATTAAACACCTCGTCTTTAAGGACTCCCTTCATACATTAAACACCTCGTCTTTAAGGAGTCCCTTCATACATTAAACACCTTGAAGGGCAGCAGGGGGAGCACGATTTAGCGCTTGAGTGCCAGCGCTCTATTCAATGAGAGGGCGAGCACATTTGCGAACGCATAAACTATATCTTAAATTATGGCTATGTGTCTAATACGCCCGTCGCTTATCAATGACTTGCTTGCAGTCAACATTGTCGAAACGGATTGTTTCTTCATCGGTACATTTCCGTTTTATACCATTTTGAAAAACGCTCGTTTTTGGAAATTTTCAGAAAAAAGAGATTCTGCAGGAATACACAAAAAACGTTGTCATTTTTGGGCCTATTTATGAATTGTTTTCAAATAAACGCTAGATTATCGATAGTATATGTGTACTTATGCACGCTAGAGAAACGGGCTGAAAAATCCATTATCTTATTTCCTGATTGATCAGCACACACACGCATACACATATAGGGCCCACGTTGATATATCTGTGAAAAAAGCTCTGATTACCCCAAGACTGGTAAAATAGATTCCTTACCTCAGATCAGATGTTCTCCAAAAAGATTATTCCAATTCCTGATCGCCATTCCAAATATCGATCGCGTTTATTGATCCAACGCTGGGTGCTCGAAACACATATTCCACCTGAGGGACCACAAAGACTGCAATCGGCTCGTATTACATGCCTGACAAGTAAAATGTGGATTCCGGATTTTCTTTTCCCCATGTGTTTTCATTCAGTCCAATCCAAAGGGTGCATTATCATCCGGGAGACGATAGGGGGCGGTATTTTCCCTGTTCGAGCTCAGAGAGAGTCCCAGTGGTAACGTGTGGCTAGATTGATGAAAAATGAATGGAAATCGCTAATAAAAAAAATAATGATTAATAACGAGATTTCTCGTCGTTGGCATGAAATAACGAGAATTCTCGTCGTTGGCACTCAAAGTGTTAAGGACTCCCTTCTCAGTGATGGGGACTACAGCTTGTTGGACTCTTCCCAAGGGTTTTATCCCACGATCCTCTAGTGGCGCAGGGGTGGACCATTTGGGTAGCAAAGGTCTGTCAAGCATACACAAGTGAAATGAAACGGGACTTCCTGTTTTCAGCGGTTTTGCCTTCAAAATAAAAGCATAACATTTCTGTGCTTTTTATTTTGAAGGCACATTTCGAAATCGGATATATGAACCCATTTTGAATAGAATTGTCTGAAGTCCTGCCAAACAGGAAGTGTCGGGGTGCAGGGTCGGGGTGCACGGTGGTGTTGACGCGGTGGCCTCCCTCTCTCCCCAGGTGACGGTGCTGTTCGCCGGGCAGCACATCAACAAGAGCCCCTTCGAGGTGGAGGTGGGCATGGCCCAGGGGGACTCCAGCAAGGCCACCGCCCAGGGGCCCGGCCTGGAGGCCTCGGGGAACATCGCCAACAAGGCCACCTACTTCGACGTCTACACCGCAGGTACAGTGGTGGCCGCGTCGAGCCAGGCGGTCCCGTGTGGTTTTATAACTTAATATCATACCATTTATAATAATTATGTTATTGTCGCTAATTCCTTTGTCGTTCCTCCTCCCTTTGTCTTCCTTCTTTACTTTCACCCCTCCCTCCCCTCGCTCTCTCCCTCCTCCTCTTACCTTTTCCACATCTCTACCTTCATCCTTCTCGCCCTCTTCCCCTCCCTCCCCTCGCTCTCTTCCACACCTCTACCTTCATCCTCCTCTCCCTCCCCACCTCCTCTCCCTCCTCCCCTCGCTCTCTTCCACACCTCTACCTTCACCCTCCTCTCCCTCCCCACCTCCTCTCCCATCTCCCCTCGCTCTCTTCCACACCTCTACCTTCACCCTCCTCTCCCTCCCCACCTTCTCTCCCTCCTCCCCTCGCTCTCTTCCACACCTCTACCTTCACCCTCCTCTCCCTCCCCACCTCCTCTCCCTCCTCCCCTCGCTCTCTTCCACACCTCTACCTTCACCCTCCTCTCCCTCCCCACCTCCTCTCCCTCCTCCCCTTGCTCTCTTCCACACCTCTACCTTCATCCTCCTCTCCCTCCCCACCTTCTCCCTCCCCTTGCTCTCTTCCACACCTCTACCTTCATCATCCTCTCCCTCCCCACCTTCTCTCCCTCCCCTCTCTCTCTTCCACACCTCTACCTTCATCCTCCTCTCCCTCCCCTCGCTCTCTTCCACACCTCTACCTTCATCCTCCTCTCCCTCCCCACCTTCTCTCCCTCCCCTCGCTCTCTTCCACACCTCTACCTTCATCCTCCTCTCCCTCCCCTCGCTCTCTTCCACACCTCTACCTTCATCCTCCTCTCCCGCCTCTCCCTCTCTCTCTCCTCTCCCTCCCCCCTCCCTCCCAGGTGCTGGTGTGGGGGAGGTGGAGGTGGTGATCATGGATCCTGCCGGTAAGAAGAACACTGTTGAGTGCAGCGTTGAGGACAAGGGCAACAGCAGCCACCGCTGCTCCTACAAGCCGGCGCTGGAGGGCCAGCACACCGTGTACGTGACCTTCGCCGGGGGCGCTATCAGCAAGAGCCCGTTCACCGTCAGCGTGGGAGAGGGTGAGGACACGCAACCTTTAACCTTTTATCTAATCCAGAGGACAACTGTGGAAGGGGACAATTTTTTTTTATAAAATAGAAAAGAGACTGATGATAACGTGCATCACAGAGGTAAGGGAAGTGATTAAAACACACAACAAACAACCAGATACAATTACAAGGTCTGTAATACATGAAGCAGAACAGATAGATCACAGTTAACCACATGTATATATACGTGATTGGGCACAATCCTTTGAAGGCCAACCACGTGTATATATACGTGGTAAACTCTCTTTTGCTTTTATTCCATTTTAATATCCTACTCGATGTCACAGAGCTGTATTTTGGCTGGAAAAGGCATATTGGGACTCCGAAAGTGCAGTACCGGCCAGCTCCTGGTATTGGCGCTGTCTCGAGAATGCAGTTTCCCCTGTTGCAGACCGGGTGTCACTTTTTTTTCCACTCCGGGTTAGCTTTTCTGTTAGCCTACAGCTATGGCTTCACCAGATCGCCTGGAATACTTTTTGCGACGCCGAATTCAGTATGCAGTAAAGGAATATAGCATCAGCCAATGGACATATCGATCTACCAGATGGCGATCAAATAACTGGGAAATTCTTTTTGGAATCCAACCGGCCACAGGTAAGAGCGATTTGACGTCAATTTCAGCCTGATCGGGCCTTGTTCTCATAGCCATCCACCCAGTCAGCGTATGATGTTGCAATAACGAATGCCGTTATTGGTAATCAATAATCAGAAACGACTTCCCCCGCCCTTTCATGCATTCATGGTGGAACATGATACCGATCATATGCATTTTGATTTTTAACTCTAGCTCATGTAGGGCCAAAACGCCATTTAACGTTATTAGCTTATCGCCCTATAACTAGCTTTGCAGGAATTACCCCAGACCATTCCGATAAAGTTCATATTCACGACGCTATAAAGCGGGAACGTATTGATGAAAAAATTATTTCTTTATGGCATATTGAAGGGAAGGTTTATACTGTCAATTGACAATGACAATGGACACATAGCAATAATATAAAATATAGATTTAGCTCTACAAACAACCTCATGCACAGTGAAAACGTGTAATGAAAAGCTGGCCTCATAGAGTAATCCCAATGGCCCCGAATGTGTTAAAAGGCCGGGTGACCGTTGCAGGTGATGTAAACAACTCTGTGATAGTCTTAAAAGTAGTGAGCGGGGGGGCGGCTACGTGGCGTAGTGGGCAAGGCGCTCGCCACGAAATCTGGAGACGCTGGGCTTGCCTGTTCGAGCCCAGCGCTCCACATTTGCTTTCAGTTTAGCTGGTCGTCCGTACTAATACACATTGGCCGTATTAGGGGGTGGGAAACTGATGGGTGGGGATCGGGCGTTGTGGACAGCGACTCCTACAGGTCGGTTGGTGCGCCTGCGCAGTAGAATCAGGAAGTGTCGGGGGCAGCGTGAGCCTCCCACGCGTTACTCCTCGCCACTGAGAGATAGAGCTGCGCAGGTGAAAAGATGCGACTGCTGTTACCTCAAGTACCGGAGGGGACTTGTGCTATGTATGACTTAGTCCACATTGCAGCCGGCTTGTGGGAGGCAAGAAACGGCGTCCGTGACAGGGGAGGGTTGAATTGGATGATACGAAATTGGGATGGGAGAAAATATAGAAAATGGGAGAAAAAGTGGATCAAAAAAAGAAAAGTAGTGAGCGGGTCGGTGCGGCTGGGTGGCACAGCAGAGACAGGAAATGGCGGGGGTAGTGTGAGCCTCCCACACGTTACACCTCGCCAATGAGAGTCCGCGCTGGCAGGTGAAAAGATGTGACAGGCTGCCTCCTCGTGTACCGGAAGGGACACGTGATGCAAGGCTTCTATCCTCCCTACAACCGACCAGTGGGAGGCATAGTCTAGCAACGTTCAAGACAGGGGAGGGGAGAATTGGAAACAGCGAAATTGGGATGGGAGAAAAATAAGGAGAAAAAGTGGATAAAAAAAATTAGTGAGCAGGTCAGTTTGTCCTTTTTTCTTTTGCATCTCGTTCCAACTGCTGGGAGCAGCAAACTGGAAGGAGGGCTGACCAGAGGAAGTGTTAACACAGGGAACATCTTCTAGAGAGATATGTATTAGAGGTGTGATGGGGGAAACAAGGTCTGAAAAGAGGGTAATTTATGATAAATTGGGGGGGGGGGGGGAATTATACATTTTCTGTTTCGACTTTTTGAATCTTGTCGTCTTCTGCTACTGTACTGTTATGTCTTCTCTTTTTTTCCTCAACAACCTCCCCTCTCCTCCTCATCCCTCTCTCCTCCTCCCTGTCCTCCCCCTCCCTCTCTCCCCCCTCTCTCCTCCCTGTCCTACTCTCCTCCCTCTCTCCCCCTCCCTCCCTCTCCCCCCCCTCCCTCTCTCCTCTCCCCCCTCCCTCTCTCCTCTCCCCCCTCCCTCTCTCCTCCCCTCCCTCTCTCCCCCCCTCCTTCTCTCTCCTCCCCTCCCTCTCTCCCCCCCCCCCCCTCCTTCTCTCTCTCAGAGCCCTGTTGGTATCTCTTCTCTCTCTGGAGCAGCTTCTTCCTTCTGCTTCATTTCCTGTTTCCTGGGAGCTCTCTTGGGTACCCACTATTTGTGTGTTGTGTGTTGTGTGTGTGTTGTGTGTGTGTGCGCACGTGGTTGACTAAATGTGCAATTGCCACACCATAATATACCACATTCTAACATACTGTGTACCGGTATATGTGCGTCTTTGTGCTGAATCACATCACATGACTTTACTTGTGTGACTAATCTCCCCCTGTAGGTAGGTGTGTGTGTGTGTCTTTAGACGGTGTGTGTTGTGTGTCATCTAAAGCTTAAACCCCAGACTGACTCAAACATCACCAGTACCATCTCCATATTAGTAATGTGTTACACATCCACATTCAAATACATTTTCTTCCACGCTGCGGATAGATTCATCCGTGATTCATCCAACTTTTCGCACACATGGAAGGGTTTTTGCCGAAGTTGCAGTTTATTAGTTTTCAAGAAACTCCCTCCTCCTGAAGAGATGTACACACGGACACCACCATCGAAACTGAATTGGCAGCAAAAACGCATTGAATTTGATCTATTCTGTGAATATGCTTTGAGGCGCTAACGGCACAGTAGCCTAGCTTGTGTGTCCCTCTGCTCCTGTGGGGTTTCCTGGGCTCGCACGCAGGGGCAGCCGACAGTGACTCAGTGGGTCCTATATTTTTTTTATACACCGCTAATCGGGCAGTGTGCGGGCCACCCCGCTTCCTGTGGAGATAAAGCCCTCACTTCCTCCCAAGCCCGTCTATAGTATGAACCCACACTCGGGATTTGTGGGACAGGAAGGAGGGGGAGGGAGGGGGAGGGGGGGGGCTGAAAGGCGTTGAAATCTTTCCAAGTGGCTTTTAGACGGGAATTGTTTTGTTTTTTATTTCATTCATCCCACACCTCATTCCTTCAAACCGCAGTTATCACATATGGTCTTCATTTTGGAGTCATATTAATATTAATATCGGACTCTGTTTTCTTCCTCTGCCTCCAATTTTTCTCTTTCTCTCTGTTCTCTCTCTCTCTCTCTCATCCATCTCTGTGTGTGTGTGTGTCTCTCTCTCCCTCTCTCTCTGCAGCGTGTAACCCCACCCTGTGCACGGCTAAGGGGCGTGGCCTGCAGCCCAAGGGCTTGAGGGTGAAGGAGACGGCAGACTTCAGGGTCTTCACTAAGGGAGCCGGCACCGGCGAGCTGAAGGTCACCATCAAGGGCCCCAGTGAGTCTCCTAGCGGTCCCCCTGTTCTCTACAAACACCACCCCTGGTCTCTACAAACACCACCCCTGGTCTCTACAAACCTCTCTAAACACCACCTCTGTTCTCTACAAACACCACCCCTGGTCTCTACAAACCTCTCTAAACGTAGCCTCTCTGTTCTCTACAAACACCACCCCTGGTCTCTACAAACCTCTCTAAACGTAGCCTCTCTGTTCTCTCTAAACACCACCTCTGTTCTCTACAAACACCACCCCTGGTCTCTACAAACCTCTCTAAACACCACCTCTGTTCTCTACAAACACCACCCCTGGTCTCTACAAACCTCTCTAAACGTAGTGTCTCTGTTCTCTACAAACCTCTCTAAACGTAGTGTCTCTGTTCTCTACAAACCTCTCTAAACATAGTGTCTCTGTTCTCTACAAACCTCTCTAAACGTAGTGTCTCTGTTCTCTACAAACCTCTCTAAACGTAGCGTCTCTGTTCTCTACAAACCTCTCTAAACGTAGCGTCTCTGTTCTCTACAAACCTCTCTAAACGTAGCATCTCTGTTCTCTACAAACCTCTCTAAACGTAATGTCTCTGTTCTCTACAAACCTCTCTAAACGTAGCATCTCTGTTCTCTACAAACCTCTCTAAACGTAGCATCTCTGTTCTCTACAAACCTCTCTAAACGTAGCGTCTCTGTTCTCTACAAACCTCTCTAAACGTAGTGTCTCTGTTCTCTACAAACCTCTCTAAACGTGGTGTCTCTGTTCTCTACAAACCTCTCTAAACGTAGCGTCTCTGTTCTCTACAAACCTCTCTAAACGTAGCGTCTCTGTTCTCTACAAACCTCTCTAAACGTAGTGTCTCTGTTCTCTACAAACCTCTCTAAACGTGGTGTCTCTGTTCTCTACAAACCTCTCTAAACGTAGTGTCTCTGTTCTCTACAAACCTCTCTAAACGTAGCGTCTCTGTTCTCTACAAACCTCTCTAAACGTAGCGTCTCTGTTCTCTACAAACCTCTCTAAACGTAGTGTCTCTGTTCTCTACAAACCTCTCTAAACGTAGTGTCTCTGTTCTCTACAAACGTAGCGTCTCTGTTCTCTACAAACCTCTCTAAACGTAGCATCTCTGTTCTCTACAAACCTCTCTAAACGTAGCGCCTCTGTTCTCTACAAACCTCTCTAAACGTAGCATCTCTGTTCTCTACAAACCTCTCTAAACATAGTGTCTCTGTTCTCTACAAACGTAGCGTCTCTGTTCTCTACAAACCTCTCTAAACGTAGTGTCTCTGTTCTCTACAAACCTCTCTAAACGTAGTGTCTCTGTTCTCTACAAACCTCTCTAAACGTAGCCTCTCTGTTCTCTACAAACCTCTAAACGTAGTGTCTCTGTTCTCTACAAACCTCTCTAAACGTGGTGTCTCTGTTCTCTACAAACCTCTCTAAACGTAGTGTCTCTGTTCTCTACAAACCTCTCTAAACGTAGTGTCTCTGTTCTCTACAAACCTCTCTAAACGTAGCATCTCTGTTCTCTACAAACCTCTCTAAACGTAGTGTCTCTGTTCTCTACAAACCTCTCTAAACGTAGCGTCTCTGTTCTCTACAAACGTAGCGTCTCTGTTCTCTACAAACCTCTCTAAACGTAGCATCTCTGTTCTCTACAAACCTCTCTAAACGTAGTGTCTCTGTTCTCTACAAACGTAGTGTCTCTGTTCTCTACAAACCTCTCTAAACGTGGTGTCTCTGTTCTCTACAAACCTCTCTAAACGTAGCCTCTCTGTTCTCTACAAACCTCTAAACGTAGTGTCTCTGTTCTCTACAAACCTCTCTAAACGTAGCATCTCTGTTCTCTACAAACCTCTCTAAACGTAGCCTCTCTGTTCTCTACAAACCTCTAAACGTAGTGTCTCTGTTCTCTACAAACCTTTCTAAACGTAGCGTCTCTGTTCTCTACAAACCTCTCTAAACGTAGCCTCTCTGTTCTCTACAAACCTCTCTAAACGTAGTGTCTCTGTTCTCTACAAACCTCTCTAAACGTAGTGTCTCTGTTCTCTACAAACCTCTCTAAACGTAGCATCTCTGTTCTCTCTAAACTAAATCTTGAGGATCTTCTGACTCATTTTTTACTTCCCTAGGCGCCTAAGGAAGTAGAGGCGTTGCCGTGTGTGTGTTGCTGATGTGTGTATGTATGTTGCTGATGTGTGTATGTATGTTGCTGATGTGTGTATGTGTGTTGCTGATGTGTGTATGTGTGTTGCTGATGTGTGTGTGTGTGTGTTGCTGATGTGTGTATTTGCAGAGGGTCTTGAGGAGCCGTGTAAAAGGAAGGATCTAGGAGACGGAGTCTATGGCTTTGATTACTACCCCACCACCGTCGGTACCTACATCGTCACCATCACCTGGGGAGGACAGCACATCCCACGCAGGTACGCCTCCCTCCACACCGCACGCATATAAAACCATAACAATAAGACAACAAGGATAACAATTAAATGAAGACGCGTACAACTTGATGGACAAAGGTTGGAGATCAAGGTTTTAAACTCTGCAAACAGAGGAGAGAATCTCAAGCTTTAAGGACTATTTGGAGTTCATTCCATGAGCTTAGAGCGGCATCATAGCAACATGTAGATTTACCCTGTTCAGAGCAAACTCAGGGGACCTTAACCTGTTCCACCTGTGGAATAGGTTCTGAAAATCCACCTAAAATATACAAATGGAACATTGCGCCACTTCTACAAGACTCATTTGCATATTCTTGGTATCTAGGGACATCTATGGACCTCAGGGAATGTATTCACAGTGTCAGAAATATTGTGTCTATTACTAGGCTTGCTTAAATTGTGATGAAACAAAGGAGAATATGATGATTATGATTTTTCTTTGCATCTTTGACAGTGAATAACACCATGATGGTAATGACCAAACATTAAAAACTGCCACTGATCTGGTTCAGTACCTTCTTGCGATCATCTGTACAAAAAATCGAAGGAAATTAATAATGGGAAGATTATTAAACAGAAGGTTCTGTAGATACAGTACTGAATTCTCTCATCCGGACCAATGCAATTTGAAATATTATTATAGAATAGGAGGCTTATAAATTACCTTATTATAGCCAATTCGCACATTTATATATATATACATATATTATCTTTCAAATGCCCGAGTTCAATTTGGATTTAGTATCACCAGGCGTGCATAAGAACAGATAATGAAATCTACTGTAATCTACTGTACTTTTTTATTTTCCCCACAGTGCAACCGTTTTGAAACTAATTTCAGATCTAATTGTTCCTACATGTTAACAATAGGGAAGAGAAACTTGAAAGCCTTTCAATATTTGTCAAAAACGTTACCTTTTGTGGCTTATTATCCCGAAAATTAACAGTTATTGAAATAATTCATACAGAACTCTGAACCTTGAACCCCATAAAATCTTCCAGGAAGTGTAGTTTTAAAAACGTTAAACGCAGAACGATATCTGTGGAACTCTGCTACAAAATGGCCACAAAAAGACTACAATTCCCATGGTTCAAAATTTCCAAAATGGTTGCCCTCTCGGAATAGACTTCACCAAATCGAAAAGTTAAATCTATCTAATGACACTTTTAACCTATTGCTAAACTAACGTATTGATAATAATAATAATAATAATATACATTCTACATTCTGTTGTGACATGTTAGTGATTTGAATACGTTTGAAATTAAAATTACAACTTTTATACAACAGTCTAAAAAATATTGATTTATGACCAGATGTCATTTCGGGACCGGTACTGGTCCTGTCGTGGTTGAAGAGGTTAAGGACCAGCCAGTCACTAGAATGGGTTCCAAAATTCCATTCCACACACGTGCAAGAAATGAGCAACTCGGACACACTAGCAGTAGTCATCAGTCACTGAGTCTGGTTCTGTCCTGCAGTCCCATCGAGGTGAAGATCGGGGTGGAGGCCTCAGCCCAGAAGGTGAGGGCCTGGGGCCCCGGACTGGAGGGGGGCGTCGTCGGGAAGTCAGCTGACTTCGTGGTGGAGGCCGTCGGGGACAACGTCGGCACGCTGGGTGAGTGGCACCGGGGGGGGGGGGGGGGGTCAAAGGTCGACGTGGGAACAAGAACCTGCTTTTATTAGTATTATTTCTTGTTTTTTATCATTTCACTGAGACTGTTCTCTCAGCAATTTACACAGAAAACTGTTGCAGTTTAGATTTCCTTTATTGAACTGTTATGAAATTGAGATTCCTCCAGGAATGCTGACGGCCCCGTGCACTTTGACCTTCTTAGAAGCAAAGTACTGTGTGACCCTAACCCTGGAACCAGATCAAATATAACACACTTACACTTTATCTTTATCTTTTATTACGGATCCCCATTCGTCATCACCGCAGCAACAACTAGTCTTCCTGGGGTCCACACACAACAAAACTGTACATACATACATACATACATAACATTATAGTAGCATACATTTAAAAAGATATTCCTACATATACAAATAATTCAAAATAGCATTACAGTAAACGGAGTATCAGATCACAGAAAATACAATAAAAGGGATTAAACTCTCAGACAGTCATATCTTTACAGTGTACACTACACAGTGTAAACTAATTTCTTTTTCTCTCAATGCTGTTTTCAAATTATTTTTAAAACGTATCTTACTGGTTATCTGTGTAAGATGTACTGGCAGTTTATTCCAATATGACATGGCTCTATATAACACAGTTTTCATTGCTGCATTGGTTTTAGGTAGTAGCAAGTAAACTGGAACTGGAACCAGACCAAATATTAACACACTTACACTTTAACCCTTTCACTGCGACAATACATACAAGGTTAACCCTTTCACTGCCACACAACAACAGCAGGTTGACTCTTTCACTGCCACACACTACAGAAGGTTAACCCTTTACCATCACTCCACCGACTGTAACCGGTAACCGTCTGTATGTAGTGTGATAGTAAAGGGTTAACCTTCTGTAGTGTGGCAGTGAAAGGGTCATGGCGGGGGGGCTGCCCCCGAACGTTTTCCGAGGGCCACGCTTTTTTTGTGAGAACGTCGTCCGCTCTAGAGGCTCCACCTGACCCCCGTGTCCCCCCAGGCTTCTCCGTGGAGGGCCCCTCTCAGGCCAAGATCGAGTGCGACGACAAGGGCGACGGCTCGTGCGACGTGCGCTACTGGCCCACGGAGGCGGGCGAGTACGCGGTGCACGTGCTCTGCAACAACGAGGACATCCAGCACTCGCCCTACATGGCGGAGATCGTCAACGCACCGGGCAAGGACTTCTATCCTGACAAGGTACTCAGTCACTCACTCACTCACTCACTCACTCACTCACTCAGATTCAAATGTATTGTCGTCATGCAGCACAAGTACAGTACGACGAAAATAAGTTCGACATCCAACCAGAGTGCAAATGTAACAGTAAAGTGCAACAGTAATAATATACAATGTACAGGTGGTTAAACTAGTACTGTACTCTGTAATGGTGCTAATCGGATGCACGTACGGAGCTGTAGCATTAATATAGGTCAATGGCAGACTTCATTTCAATAGAATGTTTAGAAAGTATTGATCCTTTTTTAAATTCTCTTATCAGAGAAAGAACGTTGCTCCATCATATATGTCCATTTAAATAGACTTGTGTTCCCAGGTGAAGGTATTTAAATAGACTTGTGTTCCCAGGTGAAGGTATTTGAACAGACTTGTGTTTCTCTCCCAGGTGAAGGCCTACGGTCCCGGCTTGCAGAGCAGTGGTTTGGCTGTCGGCAAACAAACGGAGTTCACGGTCGACGCCAAACTAGGAGGCAAAGCCCCTCTGAAGGTGGTGGCTCAGGTACGTGTGTGTTGCTCTATCGACATGGTCGCTGTGTACGTCAATATAATATAATGTAATATATTTGCATTTGTTAGCCATGCTAGCGATCTCTAAACAATCAATCCATGCCAAAGCTAGATAATGTAAAAGGTGAAACGCTCTCAGAAATGCTGATCTGAAATTACATCCAGACGTTTTCGTTTGAAACGACTTTTAGTCGGAGGAGTGTCATGGTTTCTCCATAGAGCCCCGTCGTATTCTTTTTTTTTTTTTGATCCACTTTTTCTCCCATTTTCCATTTTTCTCCCATCCCAATTTCGTATCATCCAATTCAACCCTCCCCTGTCACGAACGCTGTTTCTTGCCTCCCACAAGCCGGCTGCAATGTGGACTAAGTCATACATAGCACAAGTCCCCTCCGGTACTTGAGGTAACAGCAGTCGCATCTTTTCACCTGCGCAGCTCGACCTCTCAGTGTCGAGGAGTAACGCGTGGGAGGCTCACGCTGCCCCCGACACTTCCTGATTCTACTGCGCAGGCGCACCAACCGACTTGTAGGAGTCGCTTGTTCACAACGTTCGATCCCCACCCTTCAGTTTTCCCTCCCCGTAATACGGCCAATGTGTATTACTGCGGACGACCAGCCAAACTGAAAAACAATGTGGAGAGCTGGATTCGAACACGCGAATCCTAGCGTCTCCACACTGGTGGCGAGTGACTTGTCCACTACACCACCTAGCCGCCTGAGCCCCGTCGTATTCTTTTTAGCGCAGCAGCTTGCGCAGGTCCGGGGCGCGTCTATTCGAATACCAACGGTTTTGTGCGTTTTGCAAATCTGATTGGCCACTGACGTTTCTGGTCATGTGACATGTGCGCCCAATCGTGTGACGAGCTGCGTCTTTGCCCATTTCCGCGTCGAACAGCCTGCAAACTACCTAACGCCTAGTTTATCACCGGTTAAGCTTAGGCGACTCTTTCGAAGTTGGTTATGGTTAGAGTTTGGAATCGGGGCTGGTGTTCTATCGCCATGCTCTAAGACAAACTCTAACCTTAACCAACTTCGAAAGAGTGCCTAAGCTTAACCGTCGAAAGAACTTGCCGTCACACGATTGGTGCACATGTCACATGACCAGAAACGTCAGTGGCCAATCGGATTCGCAAAACGCACAAAACGGTTGGTATTCGAATATAGGCGTTCGGGGCAACTTAGTCACGTGACTCGGTCGGTGTTGCCGATTGGCTCCAACACGGTATGTTTGTAGTCACGTGACTCGGTGGGTGTTGCTGATTGGCTCCAACTCGGTATGTTTGTAGCCACGTGACTCAGCTGGTGTTGCTGATTGGCTCTAACACGGTACGTTTGTAAACGGCGAACAGGGTCACCCTCTCCTCCTCCTCTCCTCTTGAACCATCTGAAGGTCCGTACAGGGAACTGGTGTGAAGTGTGTACTTCCTGTGTGTACTTCCTGTGTGTAGGACGGGGACGGCACCCCGCTGGACGTCCAGGTGAAGGACCACGGCAACGGGACGTACACCTGTACCTACACCCCCCGCAAGCCCCTCAAGCACACCGTCATGGTCTCCTGGGGCGCCGTCAACATCCCAGACAGCCCCTTCAGGGTGAGCGCACGGGGAGAGGGGGAGACACACACACACACACACACACACTAAGGCTGTCCCCGAAGCCTGTTTTTGGGAGGGGAGTTACACGCACACACACACACACACTTACACGCACACACACACACACTTACACACACACACTAGGGCTGAGCCCAAAACGTTCGGACCTTTGTTCGTTACGTTGGCATTCGAATTCTAAATCAACATTTGAATTTAAAAATGTTTATAAAAATAAATAGTTTTTATATATATATATATATATATATATATATATATATATATATATATACTTTTTTTATGTGTCTATTCATTGTTTAAACCAATGGGGTTTTTCTTCACAGTTGCAGATAAAGATTAGGCTACACTATATTCACTAAAGAAAGTTGATTTAATAAAAAAAATAACTCATTTAATCAGATTAATCACTATTCAAATTGAGGATTTAGTTTGAGGATATTTATTAAAAAAAAAAGATTAAAAACGAAGGTTTGAACGTCCGTTCGAAAAACCCTGACGAAGTTCGAATCCCAAAAACGGGCTTCAGGGACAGCCTTAACAGTTACACACACACACACACACACACACACACACATTCACACACACATACAATACACACACGCACACAAACCTTGTTTAACTGTCCCTTCTGGCTCCAGATGACTGTGGGAGCCGGCTGTCACCCGAACAAGGTGAAGGTGTCTGGACCCGGCGTGGCCAAGACGGGCCTGAAGGCCTTTGAGCCAACGTACTTCACTGTGGACTGTGCTGAGGCTGGGCAAGGTGAGAGAGAGACCATGTTACTGACCAGACACTGTATCAGTGATGGCTGTCAGACCCATGTTACTGACCAGACACTCTGTATCAGTGATGGCTGTCAGACCCATGTTACTGACCAGACACTCTGTATCAGTGATGGCTGTCAGACCCATGTTACTGACCAGACACTCTGTATCAGTGATGGCTGTCAGACCCATGTTACTGACCAGACACTCTGTATCAGTGATGGCTGTCAGACCCATGTTACTGACCAGACACTCTGTATCAGTGATGGCTGTCAGACCCATGTTACTGACCAGACACTCTGTATCAGTGATGGCTGTCAGACCCATGTTACTGACCAGACACTCTGTATCAGTGATGGCTGTCAGACCCATGTTACTGACCAGACACTCTATATTAGTGATGGCTGTCAGACCCATGTTACTGACCAGACACTCTGTATCAGTGATGGCTGTCAGACCCATGTTACTGACCAGACACTCTGTATCAGTGATGGCTGTCAGACCCATGTTACTGACCAGACACTCTATATCAGTGATGGCTGTCAGACCCATGTTACTGACCAGACACTCTATATCAGTGATGGCTGTCAGACCCATGTTACTGACCAGACACTCTGTATCAGTGATGGCTGTGAGACCCATGTTACTGACCAGACACTCTGTATCAGTGATGGCTGTCAGACCCATGTTACTGACCAGACACTCTATATCAGTGATGGCTGTCAGACCCGTCACCCATGTTACTGACCAGACACTCTGTATCAGTGATGGCTGTCAGACCCATGTTACTGACCAGACAGACACTCTATATCAGTGATGGCTGTCAGACCCATGTTACTGACCAGACACTCTATATCAGTGATGGCTGTCAGACCCATGTTACTGACCAGACACTCTGTATCAGTGATGGCTGTCAGACCCATGTTACTGACCAGACACTCTGTATCAGTGATGGTTGTCAGACCCATGTTACTGACCAGACACTCTGTATCAGTGATGGCTGTCAGACCCATGTTACTGACCAGACACTCTGTATCAGTGATGGCTGTCAGACCCATGTTACTGACCAGACACTCTATATCAGTGATGGCTGTGAGACCCATGTTACTGACCAGACACTCTATATCAGTGATGGCTGTGAGACCCATGTTACTGACCAGACACTCTGTATCAGTGATGGCTGTGAGACCCATGTTACTGACCAGACACTCTATATCAGTGATGGCTGTCAAACCCATGTTACTGACCAGACACTCTATTATATCAGTGATGGCTGTCAGACCCATGTTACTGACCAGACACTCTGTATCAGTGATGGCTGTCAGAATGTAGAGATTATTTTAACATGTACACCACTTACAGCTCCTTTTTTAATGAGTGTCCCCCCCCCCACCCCCCAGGTGACATCAGCATCGGGATCAAGTGCGCCCCTGGCGTGGTCGGACCGGCGGAGGCCGACATCGACTTTGACATCATCAGGAACGACAACGACACCTTCACGGTTAAATACACACCCCCTGGTGCCGGGAGCTACACCATCATGGTTCTGTTCGCCGACCAGGTGCGTGTTTTTAACTTTTAGCTTAGAAATTATCGTAGGCGTGGGCGGCCGGGTAGCGCAGCGGACTAAGCATCTGTCTACCACCACAGAGCCAGTGGGATCGAATCCGGCTGTGGTGCCTCCTCCGGCTTGGCCGACCGTCCATACTAACACGATTGGCAGTGTTAGCGGGTGGGAAGCCCGGCGTGGGTGGGTCCTGGTCGTTGTAAACAGCGACTCCTACAGTTCGGTCGGGGCGCCTGCACAGCAAGGGAAGGATCTGGGAGAGGTAGTGTGACCTTCCACACGTTACACTCTCCCCAGTGAGAGTCCGCGCTGCCAGGTGAAAAGAAGCGGTGGGCTGGCTACACATGTGTCGGAGGAAGCATGCGATAGTCTCCGCCCTCCCAGACCGACGGTAGGGGGTAGAGTGCGCAACAACCAGGAAGGGGATTGGGAATTGGCATAACGAATAACATTGGGAGGGGAGAAAAACGGAAAAAGAAGGGGAAAAAAGATAATAATAATAAAAATGTAAAAAAAAAATATCGTACGCATGTTTTATGCACATGTCTGTGCGTACGCAGCATTGATACATGAGAGCCCTGGTTCCTCCCATACCATAAAGAAGACATGCTAGGTTTCCTGCAGTTGCCTCTTCACCAAGGCAGTGTTCATTTTGGCAGCTATTTTCATTTTAGTTTTAGTCTTAGTCATGTGTCAAGTGCTCCTTTTTCATCATATTTAGTCATCTGCATACATTTTTCGTTTAGTCAGTTTTAGTCAACTAAATGTCGAGCATTTTAGTCTTAGTCAGTGTTAGTCTCAATTTTGTCTTTTTTGTTTTTGTCTAGTTTTCGCTAATGAAAAAAGGGCTTTTTTATTGTAAATAATGCAATTCTATTTATTAAGTATAGTCTAGCCAAAACCCATCAGCTGATTCACAATAAGTTCAGTAGAAGGCTAGAAGCCCAATAGTAACCAAACATTCCTTGAAATGGTCAATAGATTCAGAAATAGTCAGACATGGAATGGAACATATTCTGATTTTAATTGCTTATTTTTTTTTTTACCAACAAAGCAACATTAGGATAGTGTAAATACACAGTACACACTGATTGCAATTCTCACTGGGACCTACTGTACAAATTCCACACACGTCACACAGACATTCCCTTTTGTCCGTCGAGTCGTACCGTAGATTGCTGACGTCACTTTAAACTTAAAACTTAAAATGGCGGCCCCCCATCAGAGCATTCGGCTAACAACATTAGCTTAGCGAACCTGCCACCGCACTTCTATGTGCATAAAGTGTGGTAACAAAATATCACAGCCCCTAAGACTGGGAGTGTTCTAACTCTACTGAGCATGTACCCAACATTATATGAAAAATAAAAAGTCATTACGATGTTTTAGTGCACTTCAAGCGCTAAAGAGTGACACGTTCAGCCGAACGCACAATTGGAGGGGGGCTCCCCACCCTCCAGAACATTTACAACAAGCGGTGCAGGGGCAAGGCTAAGAGAATCATTAAGGACTCCAGCCACCCGAACAACTGCCTCTTTGAACTGCTGCGGTCAGGCAAGCGATACCGGAGTCTCAAGGCGAGCACAGAAAGACTCAGAAGAAGCTTCTATCCCCAGGCCATCAGGCTGCTCAACGAACAATAAACACTACACAACAACCATCAAATGCACATAGCACACACATCCACACGCACACACTCACTTTAAACAAACACACTGCAGCACCCACTCTCCACACTTTATATTTATTGATAAAGGATTTGCACTACAACTCGTACACCTTACTGTAAATTGTACCTAAATTGTACCTCATCCCATTTCTGCTTTGCACTATATAGTATTATATATTAGTACACTGCATAGTATATTGTATATTATATGGTAACTCAGTTACGTCTATTCTGCATCGAACATTGTACATATGTCTATACTGAACACTGACCTCATTTTTTTTACTTCTAATTTACATGCTATACTATGTTATTTCATACTTATCTTGTCTAGCACAGTCTCTGGAGCGTAACAGTAAGAAGCATTTTGTATAAAAGTATTCTGTACTTCTGTATGACAACTATTAAAGAAACTTGAAACTTGAAACTAAAGGGATTCATAACAACTTATAGCAGGGTCAATCTCAGTGTTAGTACTCGTCGGTTTCTTTTCTTTTCATACAAACATTACCTTTTTAAGTGAACATGGTCTTGTCCTTGTTGTATCCATGTGTAATGTTGATAGTAGTGGGTGTACACAGATAAAAGGGAGCAAGCCTGTGTCTGGGATATAGGTCCCGACTCCCAGGCTATTAGCCTAGCCATCCTCTCAGCCTCTGTCGTCTTAAATGCTATGTTCTTTTGGTAGAACTGTTCGGCTGCCGCAGGAGTGTTGAGAGAGTAGCAGATTCCGTTCATGGTTATTGGTATAAGCTGTAGTCACGAGAGACCTGGGATGCGGTTTTTAGCCTCACGTATGTTATGTAGCTTGGCTTTTAGCCATAAACGCTGCAGAGCTTAACCCGGAAACGGAAATGGGAAATGCTGAAATAATAACGTGAATTATTCTAAAAGTTATTATTTTGTCTCATCTTGTTTTAGTCAACATAAATTAAGAGAATTCGTCATGGTTTTTGTAAACTACATTTTTGTGTCCTCAGTTGTGGTCAACGATATTTAATTAACTATTTAGTCACGTTAGTGTCGCATGATCAACATTAACGTGACGTCACGTCTCGTTGTCGTCGCAGGTAAAAGCTTCGTTGACGTAACATCTTTTGTCATAATTTTCGTTGACAAAATTAACACTGCACCAAGGTACTGCCATTACTACTAGAGTTGGTCTCTTGACCCCTGCTCCTACATAGTCAGGATGGATCAAACGCAGAGGATGAATTTCCCCCAAGGGGGTTAATAAATGTATATATCTGAGTGTTTTGCGTGTCCAGCTTGCGAAGACATTTTATAAAAATAAGTATTTAATTAGAATATCTCCTCCTGGTGTCTGTGTTCTCCAGGCCATCCCCATGACTCCCATCAGGATCAAAGTGGACCCGTCGCACGACGCCAGCAAGGTCAAGGCAGAGGGACCAGGAATCACCCGCAGTGGTAACACACACACACACACACAAAGACACACACACAGAGCTACACACACACACAATATGCACCTACAGAACTACTGAACTCATGACTCGCTGATCTTTCTCTCTCCATATTTTCTCTCCGTATTCTCTCTCCCTCTCCGTATTCTCTCTCTCTCCCTCTTTCCGTATTCTCTCTCTCCCTCTCTGTATTCTATCTCTTTCTCCCTCTGTATTCTCTCTCTCTCCCTCTCTGTATTCTCTCTCTCTCTCTCCATGTCTCTCTTCCTCTCTCTCTCTCTCTCTCTCTCTCCCCCTCTCTCTCATTATTCTCTGTCTCTTTCTCTCTCTCCCTCTCTCCGTATTCTCTCTCTCTCTCCCTCTCCGTATTCTCCCTCTCTCCGTATTCTCTCTCTCATTATTCTCTCTGTCTCTCTCTGTATTCTCTCTCTCCCTCTCCGTATTCTCTCTCTCTCTGTATTCTCTCTCTCTCTCTCTCTCTCTCTCTCTCTCTCTCTCTCTCTCTCTCTCTCTCTCTGTATTCTCTCTTTCTCCCCTCTCCGTATTCTCTCTCTCTCTCTCTCTCTCTCTGTATTCTCTCTCTCTCTCCCTCCCTCCCCCCCCCCTCTCTCTCTCTCTAGGTGTGGAGCTGAACAAGCCCACCCACTTCACAGTGAACACTAAAGGAGCAGGTAAAGCCAAGCTGGACTGTAAGTTCTCTGGACACGCCAAGGGGGAGTCCATCCAGGACTTCGAGATCATCAACAACCATGACAACACACAGACCGTCAAGTACACACCTGTCCAGCAGGTAACACACACACACACACACACACACACAGACCGTCAAGTACACACCTGTCCAGCAGGTAACACACACACACACACGCACACACACACACAGACCGTCAAGTACACACCTGTCCAGCAGGTAACACACACACACACACACACAGACCGTCAAGTACACACCTGTCCAGCAGGTAACACACACACACACACGCAGACCCTCAAGTACACACCTGTCCAGCAGGTAACACACACACGCACACACGGACCGTCAAGTACACACCTGTCCAGCAGGTAACACACACACACACACACACACACAGACCGTCAAGTACACACCTGTCCAGCAGGTAACACACACACACACACACACACACGCAGACCGTCAAGTACACACCTGTCCAGCAGGTAACACACACACACACACACACACACACAGACCGTCAAGTACACACCTGTCCAGCAGGTAACACACACACACACACACACAGACCGTCAAGTACACACCTGTCCAGCAGGTAACACACACACACACACACACACACACATACACACACACACACACACACACAGACAGACCGTCAAGTACACACCTGTCCAGCAGGTAACACACACACACACACACATCAAGTACACACCTGTCAAATACACATCTGTCAAATACACACATGTACAACAGGTAGGAGATTATATTGTTTACACTTTGCTTGTTTTTACTACCTGCACCCCCCCCCCCCCTCCCCCATGCTGCTATGATGCCTGAATTTCCCCAAGGGGATCAATAAAGGAATATCTTATCTTATCTTATGCACATGCACGCACACACCCTCACGTAAACACCCTCAAATGTATTTGCGAGTTTTCTGCATGGAGCAGAGTTGTAACTCCTCCCCTTCCTGTCCCAGGGCCCTCTGGGAGTGGCTGTGACCTACGGAGGAGACAACATCCCCAAGAGCCCGTTCAACGTGGGCGTGGCCCCGCCCCTGGACCTCAGCAAGATCAGCGTGGCCGGCCTGGGAGGCAGTGAGTCCACTTCCTGTTCCTGTCGCTAGGACCCGCCTTCTCTTGACCATGTCACTTCTCATTGGCCTTTTCAATTAACTCATCGACTGCCACGCTTTTTTTTCCATCTTCAATACCTGGCACCAGCGTTTCAGACTGTTTTTTCTTTTATCCACTTTTTCTCCCATTTTCTATATTTTCTCCCATCCCAATTTCGTATCATCCAATTCAACCCTCCCCTGTCACGAACACTGTTTCTTGCCTCCCACAAGCCGGCTGCAATGTGGACTAAGTCATACATAGCACAAGTCCCCTACGGTACTTGAGGTAACAGCAGTCGCATCTTTTCACCTGCGCAGCTCGATCTCTGTGTCGAGGAGTAACGCGTGGGAGGCTCACGCTGCCCCCGACACTTCCTGATTCTACTGCGCAGGCGCACCAACCGACCTGTAGGAGTCGCTGTCCACAACGCCCGAGCCCCACCCATCAGTTTCCCACCCCCTAATACGGCCAATGTGTATTAGTACAGACGACCAGCTAAACTGAAGGCAATGTGGAGCGCTGGGCTCGAACAGGCGAGCCCAGCGTCTCCAGTATTCGTGGCGAGCGCCTTGCCCACTACGCCGCGTAGCCGCCCGCGTTTCAGACTGTTTTAACAATGTTTTTGTAGACCCATCGTATATATTCCATATTATAGCTATGGAGACATACTATGGCTCATTTGAAATGCTTACAGTATATTTATACTCCCGACGGGGAACAAACCGTTTGTTTCTACAAACTTCCGTTCCTGCGCAACCCCACTCTAATTTGTGGCCATTTTCCCAAAATGCATGCACATTTTTCTAGAAAGCGAGATATCGCGTCTTTTGTGAATTATGCGCCTGGCTTGGCCCGGCGGTGAGATTTTGAGTTTGACGAGACCCCCTGTGTATTTGTAATCCATAAACGTACCTCGTCCATGTCGTGCACCAGCGAATTTGCAAGAAGGAGGCTGGGAAGGGCGGCGCTATGAGTCTGATGGATATTAGCCAATATTTATTATACATATTATTATGGATATTAGCCAATATTTATTATACATATTATTATGGATATTCGCCAACGTGTATTATAAATATTGTTATGGATATTCGCCAATATTTATTATACATATTATTATGGATATTAGCCAATATTTATTATAAATATACATTTATTAAATCTTATTATCAAGAAAACACTGCGGCGGGAAAGAAATGTGGGTTGAAGCTGTCTCCTGCAACTTCACTGGTACTACCCCCCCCCCCTCTATCTACAGAGATGACGGTGGGTAAGGACCAGGAAGTGACCGTGAAGTCAAAGGGCGCTGGAGGTCAAGGCAAGGTCGCCGCCAAGGTGACCGGTCCAGCAGGCAAACCAGTGACCAGCAAGGTACAGAGATACTGTGACCATGTTGTATTATCCTTCTACTAATGGTGTCTGTGATTAGACTGATGTAACCATGTTGTATATCCTTCTACTAATGGTGTCTGTGATTAGACTGATGTAACCATGTTGTATATCCTTCTACTAATGGTGTCTGTGATTAGACTGATGTAACCATGTTGTATATCCTTCTACTAATGGTGTCTGTGATTAGACTGACTGTGACCATGTTGTATTATCCTTCTACTAATGGTGTCTGTGATTAGACTGACTGTGACCATGTTGTATATCCTTCTACTAATGGTGTCTGTGATTAGACTGATGTAACCATGTTGTATATCCTTCTACTAATGGTGTCTGTGATTAGACTGACTGTGACCATGTTGTATTATCCTTCTACTAATAGTGTCTGTGATTAGACTGACTGTGACCATGTTGTATTATCCTTCTACTAATAGTGTCTGTGATTAGACTGACTGTGACCATGTTGTATTATCCTTCTACTAATGGTGTCTGTGATTAGACTGACTGTGACCATGTTGTATTATCCTTCTACTAATGGTGTCTGTGATTAGACTGATGTACCCATGTTGTATATATTTATTTATTATTTTACCTTTATTTTACCAGGTAGTCACTTGAGATCAAATCAAATGTATTTGTAAGGCCCGACAACACACGTTAATGTCCCCATGGGCCGGACAGATCTTCTTTAAACAAGTCAAGAAGAAAACATAACAATAAGTCAAGAACAAAACAACAACAACACCATAAGGTCCACATTTCTTTTAAATAAATGCAAATTAATGCAACGCTCCCAGACATACCCCACACGAAGGTAAGGAAAAACTCACCAAAACCTAGCAATAGGAGGAGAGAAACCTTAGAAGGGCCATTCAAGGGGGGATCTCCCTTCTTAGATGTCGTGATAGTAGTGTTGCAGTAAAAACAGGCGAACAGTTGGTAAGCATGCATAATGAAACACAGATGAGTGCATGCGATGGCAACTGAACATTTTGAAAAGAGATCAATGATCTCTTTTTTTCGATATCCTTCTACTAATGGTGTCTGTGATTCTAATAAGAATATATATTATACATCTGTTTTATCGAATAAGAATATATATTAATCTGTTTTATAAGAAAACGTTTTCAGTCTGTTCACCTCATTGCAATAATTTTTATTGCAGTACAATGGGATTGTAAAATGTATGAATGAATACATAAAAAAAAAAAAACTGTATCGATATATATTGCTGTATTGATTTGCCACCGCCACCCCCATCTATGATGGCCAAAGCCTGTGGATCTGTATATCATTTTATATTTTAATTCCCGTCTTTACATCTATTATTATATTGAAACGTATGACTGACAGCCTCTCTATCCAATAAGGTGCACAGTGTTTAATCATGACCCCTCTGGTAGGTGGAGCCTGGACTGAGCCCAGAGACCAGTCAGCTGAGGTTCATCCCCCGGGAGGCGGGGCCATACCAGGTCGAGCTGACCTATGACGGAGCTCCAATCCTTGGATCCCCGTTCAACCCCACAGCCTATCCCCCGACAGACCCCTCCAAGGTCAGCCTCTTCCACCAATCATCCAATAGGGACAGACTCCTCTAAGGTCCGCCTCTTCCACCAATCATCCAATAGGGACAGACCCCTCCAAGGTCCGCCTCTTCCACCAATCACCCAATAGGGACGGATGAAGGTCTCTTTAGATTAGATTCAAATGTATTGTCATCATGCAGCGCAAGTACAGTACAACGAGAAGAAGTCTGGCATCCAACCAGAGTGCAAATGTAACAGTAAAGTACAATATTAATATACAATGTACAGGATCCAGTAGTTTAAAAACTTTTAATCTCAATCGGATCCGATCAGCTTTTTAAATCCAATTTTTTTTTTTTTTTTTTTTTTTTGTGATCCAGGATCAGACAACTCTGCCAGATTTTTGTCCCGGTATTTCAAGGCAATCCAGGATGGGATCACCCTGATCCAGATCCAGACTTTTCAAGATTACTAGATCCTGAATATCGATCGGTGCTTTAATCCTACCAATCTCCATCTAGTGGTTATGAAAAATAATACTAGGAAGACAAGAGACCACATTGCAGATAGATGGATACTGATAGATAGATAGATAGATAGATAGATAGATAGATAGATGGAGATTTGTATTGATAGTGAACATATATACAAGTATACATATAGAGGCCCACCATTATCAAAAGGATAAAAACGCAAGAAAGCTTACAGCTTATTTCCATTGCGGTCCTTCAGATGTCTGAGTAATATGCACTGGTGAGTGTCTGCCTGGATGGTGCTAATCCGATGTATGTACAGAGTTGTAGTATTAATATGTACAGTGATACAGGTATAAAGACAGTAAGTCATACTGGCCAGCGGTGTAACTAGTAAGAGATATGTACAGATATAGATATAGTATTAATATGTACAGTGATACAGGTATAAAGACACTATGGTAATAAGTCATACTGGCCAGCAGCGTAACTAGTAAGAGTAGGTAAGAGATATGTATAGATATAGTACAAAATGTAATTGATATTCTCATTTGGTTCATTACAATTGACTCAAGCCTAGTAACAGACACAGTATTTCTGACACTGGGAATACATTCCCTTAGATCCATAGATGCGGCACGGTGGTGTAGTGGTTAACACTGTCGCCTCACAGCAAGAAGGTCCAGGGTTCGATTCCCGCTTGGGGACCAGGTTTCCATGATGCCAGGTACCCAGGTGGGGAATCTCCCAGGCCATTCTGTGTGTGGAGTTTGCATGTTCTCCCCGTGCTCGCAAGGGTTTCCCCCCCGATAAGATAAACCCAATGGAAAAACATGCACAACAACAGATCGCTAACGCTGTGGTGTCCTTGACGAAGACGGACAGGAGCACTTGGATTGGTCCCCTGGCGCGGCTCACGTTGCGCCTGTCTGCTCCCGGCTGCCCTTGGGGGGGAAGGACGACGGGATGGGTTAATCGCAGAGACGAATCGCATACATGCATCGCATGCATGCCAATTAATGACCTCTGAGCAGGTCCTAAATTATAAATTATAAATTATTATGTCCCTAGAATCAGATACCAAGAACATGCAAATGGACCATATTTAAAAAAAAAAAAAAAAAAAGAAAAAAAGTCTGTAAATGTGTATTCTACGTTCTTATGGACTGAATGAGATAAAAAAAATAATGTTAATAAAAAAAAAAAAAAATTGTGAGTTAATTTTCATAACACGATAATTTGCTGTGTAATTAATTAATCTAATTAACGTGATAAACTGACAGCCCTAATATATATATATATATATATATCTGTGTGTGTGTATATTATATACAGAGTTATATGAGTAGTAGACTATAGTTTAAGACCAGCCTCTTCTGCCCCTCAGGTGCGCTGCTCTGGCCCAGGCTTGGAGCGCGCCAAGGTCGGGGAGACGGGCGAGTTTGCGGTGGACTGCACCAACGCCGGCCCGGCCGAGCTGACCATCGAGATCATCTCGGACAGTGGGACGGAGGCGGAGGTCCACATCCAGGACAACGGCGACGGGACCTACACCATCACCTACACCCCGCTGTACCCCGGCTGCTACACCCTCACCATCCGCTACGGCGGGCAGGACGTGCCCAACTTCCCCGCCCGCCTCACCGTGGAGCCCGCCGTGGACGCCAGCGGAGTGCGCGTGTTCGGGCCCGGGGTGGAGGGCAAAGGTCAGGGGATTTGATTGTTTGTTTGATTGATTGAAAACTTTATTTAACAGATTTAGCAGAATGGGTACAATACAGTACGGCTCAATACACACAATGGACCTGTCTCAAAACCCTGCCCTCTTTTCTTGATCCTCCAATCACAGCTGTCGCTTACCTCTGACTCAAGAAAAGGGGCAGGGTTTGAGACAGGTCTATTGTTAAGGGGATGCAGACCAGAGAAAGACTTTCGTCTTGTTTACATCAGGGTCCCCCATTTTCAATTCATCATAATATATGACACACAGATAGACAGTACTACTGCTACATCTATACATTTATGACATACCAGATATACAAATATACAGCACTGTTTGTGATACAAAAGGAGTCTAAAAAGAGTATACATTTGAGGGGGAAGAAACTGTACATTGGAAGAGGTTAGGTGGGGGGGGGGGGGGGGGGGGGGACTGTACATTGGAGGGGGTTGGGTTTGGACATTTACAGGGGCCAGTTTCGGATTGCAGTCTCCCGTAGCTGCTCTTTGAGAGAGGTTTTGAAAGTGGGTAGTGATTCACATTCCTTTACAGCTGTGGGGGTAGGGTGTTCCACATTGATGTGGCACAATCTAGGGTTATGTTTCCTTACTGCTGCTGTGACCCGTTATTGAAATGAACCGGAAAACATCTCACCGCTTTGTCTTAACGAGCTGAAGCTTAACACATTGAGTGCCACGCGCCCCTTCCGGGAAGTGCATCTGGCCTCGCCGTCCATTAACCCCATGTAATCGCTCACCTTGTTTGTAGAGCTAAACCTATATTTTATATTATAGCTATGGGTCTAATAACGCCGTCGATTGTCAGTGAGATGCTTCCAGTCAACGTGCAAAAAACTGATCATTTTTTCATCCGTACATTTTCGTTTTATACCGTTTTTGAATATGAATATAGTTTGGGTGCTTCTGAGTAATTCCAGGAAAAAGACGCGAAAATAGCGTTTTTGTGTAATTCACTTATCACGTTGTCATTTTTTGCCTGATTATCGAATCTTCCTGAAATCAACGCTAGATTATCATTATTATGTCTCCTCGTGCATACATGAAATGGGCCCTGGAGTGCGGCGTTACCCCAACGGTAAACAGTCACACACAACACACTAGGGCTGTACCGAATGTCATTTTTTAACATTCAAAGCTTCTATTGAAGTATTCGAACGAAGCTTCGAATGTCTATTAAAAAAAGAAAAAAAAAATTCGTCAATATAAATAATCCAATAAGGGCACGGTTGGTATGAAAGTGATGGTGACGTCTTATAGTATAATATTAGTGTAGCCTAATCTTTAACTGCAACTGTGAAGAAAACCCCCATTGGTTTAAACAGATTGAATAGACGGGGGGGGGGAAAGATAAAAAATGTAAAATAAAAACAAATTTATAAAAAATTTGAATGTTGATTTAGAAAATTCGAATGTCAACATTATGATCGAAGCATTCGGTACAGCACACACAGACAGCTTCAATCACGGTAGAAAAAAATATCAGATCAACGCAAGATTGGATATATAGAGCCTGGTCTCTATATGCAAAAAAAATAATCCAATTATCTGATCGCCATTCCAGTTATCCACAGCGATCCTGTCTCCAACGTTATTGGGCATTGCACATGAACGGGCGGGCGGGGTCAGTTGTCCAAGCCATCCCTACAAGCGTGTGTTTTGCCGGAGTGTTTAGGACCCGCCCCCACGCTGCAGCTCGGTAGAGAAAAGAAACTACACCGTTTCTAATGAAGTGCAATAGCGGCCGAAGGCATTAGAGGGCGGTATAAGACCGTCTGCCAGCTCAGACACATTCAGAACAGCATGCACAAGGTGCCCCGCTGAATTATGAATGGCAATAGCGAATAAAAGAAATACCGTGAGAAAAACGTACATCTACGTTTCCGGCACTCAACCGTCCGGCGACAGAAACGTAGTTCTACGTGAACGGCACCCAAAGGGTTAATGAGATGTTCCTTTATTTATCCCCTTGGGGGAATTCAGGCGTCATAGCAGAATGGGGAGGGGAGGTACAGGTACAGGTATGGGCAGGGTAATAGTAGAAAGACATATAGGCAATACAATTTATATTAAAGATAAAATGCTTTAAAAGCATTTCTCCATCAAACATTTTCTTTATATATCTTTTTTTCAAACTTTTACTTTTATTGGATTTGGTTTGAAACCATTAACAAAAAAGAAAGACGGAACAACCGTGGTTACATTTGACTTCTATCTAGTGGGCATTTCAAACGAGAGACTTGTATGATGTTTAACGTCCCTCTGTCCTCTCTGAGAGACTTGTATGATGGTTAACATGTCTCTGTCCTCTCTGAGAGACTTGTATGATGGTTAACGTGTCTCTGTCCTCTCTGAGAGACTTGTATGATGGTTAACGTGTCTCTCTGAGAGACTTGTATGATGTTTAACGTCCCTCTGTCCTCTCTGAGAGACTTGTATGATGGTTAACATGTCTCTGTCCTCTCTGAGAGACTTGTATGATGGTTAACATGTCTCTGTCCTCTCTGAGAGACTTGTATGATGGTTAACATGTCTCTGTCCTCTCTGAGAGACTTGTATGATGGTTAACATGTCTCTGTCCTCTCTGAGAGACTTGTATGATGGTTAACATGTCTCTGTCCTCTCTGAGAGACTTGTATGATGGTTAACGTCCCTCTGTCCTCTCTGAGAGACTTGTATGATGGTTAACGTCCCTCTGTCCTCTCTGAGAGACTTGTATGATGGTTAACGTGTCTCTGTCCTCTCTGAGAGACTTGTATGATGGTTAACATGTCTCTGTCCTCTCTGAGAGACTTGTATGATGGTTAACGTGTCTCTGTCCTCTCTGAGAGACTTGTATGATGGTTAACGTGTCTCTGTCCTCTCTGAGAGACTTGTATGATGGTTAACATGTCTCTGTCCTCTCTGAGAGACTTGTATGATGGTTAACGTGTCTCTGTCCTCTCTGAGAGACTTGTATGATGGTTAACGTGTCTCTGTCCTCTCTGAGAGACTTGTATGATGGTTAACGTGTCTCTCTGAGAGACTTGTATGATGGTTAACGTGTCTCTGTCCTCTCTGAGAGACTTGTATGATGGTTAACGTGTCTCTGTCCTCTCTGAGAGACTTGTATGATGGTTAACGTGTCTCTGTCCTCTCTGAGAGACTTGTATGATGGTTAACGTCCCTCTGTCCTCTCTGAGAGACTTGTATGATGGTTAACGTGTCTCTGTCCTCTCTGAGAGACTTGTATGATGGTTAACGTGTCTCTGTCCTCTCTGAGAGACTTGTATGATGGTTAACGTCCCTCTGTCCTCTCTGAGAGACTTGTATGATGGTTAACGTGTCTCTGTCCTCTCTGAGAGACTTGTATGATGGTTAACGTGTCTCTCTGTCCTCTCTGAGAGACTTGTATGATGGTTAACATGTCTCTGTCCTCTCTGAGAGACTTGTATGATGGTTAACGTGTCTCTGTCCTCTCTGAGAGACTTGTATGATGGTTAACGTGTCTCTCTGAGAGACTTGTATGATGGTTAACGTGTCTCTCTGTCCTCTCTGAGAGACTTGTATGATGGTTAACATGTCTCTGTCCTCTCTGAGAGACTTGTATGATGGTTAACGTCCCTCTGTCCTCTCTGAGAGACTTGTATGATGGTTAACGTGTCTCTGTCCTCTCTGAGAGACTTGTATGATGGTTAACATGTCTCTGTCCTCTCTGAGAGACTTGTATGATGGTTAACGTCCCTCTGTCCTCTCTGAGAGACTTGTATGATGGTTAACGTGTCTCTGTCCTCTCTGAGAGACTTGTATGATGGTTAACGTGTCTCTGTCCTCTCTAAGAGACTTGTATGATGGTTAACGCCCCTCTGTCCTCTCTGAGAGACTTGTATGATGGTTAACGTGTCTCTCTGAGAGACTTGTATGATGGTTAACGTGTCTCTGTCCTCTAAGAGACTTGTATGATGGTTAACGCCCCTCTCCGTGCGTCTCCAGGCGTGTTCCGCGAGGCCACCACGGACTTCACAGTGGACGCCCGCGCTCTGACCCAGAAGGGAGGCGACCACATCAAGACCCGCATAAGCAACCCGTCCGGCAGCCTGACAGACGCCATCATCACCGACCTGGGAGACGGGATCTACAGCGTGGAGTACACTCCCTACGAGGAGGGTGAGTCTGGTGAAGGGTGTTGTTCACCAACACCACCATCAACACTACAAACACCATCACCACTACCAACACCATCACCACCAACACCACCACTACCAACCACCACTACAACACCACTACCACCAACACCACCACTACCAACACCAACACTACCAACCACCACTACTACCACCACCATTACCAACAACACTACCACTACCAACACCAACACTACCAACACCACCACCACCACTACCACCACCAACACCACTACAGCCTTGTCTTAGTGTTTCCTGTTCCTCTGGTGTGTTTGTCTTAGTGTTTCCTGTTCCTCTGGTGTGTTTGCCTCAGTGTTTTAACTTGTGTTTCCTGTTCCTCTGGTGTGTTTGCCTCAGTGTTTTAACTGTGTTTCCTGTTCCTCTGGTGTGTTTGCCTCAGTGTTGTA
>NC_140181.1:13374262-13429262 GCF_963971535.1 Notolepis coatsorum
CCTTCAAAATAAGCCATCACTTGTACAACTCGGGCAGATCCTTTTCAATCTATGTCTTATGAATCATGCTTATAATAACACACAACTCTTTTCTGAGCTACGGGGCTTCAAAGAAACCAGAACCATTTCTCTTGAGTCATGTATAATGACTAATTTTACCCCCTGTCTTGACACATTTAAGCTAAGGTTACACGACAGGAAAACAACAACGTTGCATTTTATGGGGCGGCTAGGTGGTGTAGTGGGCAAGGCGCTCGCCACCAACGCTGGAGACGCTGGGTTCGAGCCCAGCTCTCGGCGTTGCTACCAGCTTGGCTGGTCGCTCATACTAACACAATTGGCAGTGTTAGGGGTGGGAAAGCTGGTGGGTGCGTCCTGGGCGTTGTAAACAGCGACTCCTACAGTTCGGTCGGGGCGCCTGCTCAGCGAGGGAAGGAGGCGTATGTCATAATGAGCCCCTCCCCTACGTGTAGTTCTGTAGACGGCAAGGGGGAAATTATACAGCCAGAAAAGTTAACAATAATTAACCCATTTACAAGTCATATTACATTTAGCAAATAAGGAAACAGATGGAGAACATTTCAAAGCACTAGAAATCCTAATTCTCAATCGCGCAACATTTTCGGCATTTATGAAAAATCCTCTCAGCCGACATGAGGACGTTTTCACACCTTAATTTAGAGCCTTTTGTTCTCCCGCTCACGGGAGCTCCGACCTCAGACCCCCCCCCCCCCCCCCAGTATGGGCACTTGTTACTTGTCATTTGGTCTGTTGTGTTCCTCACGCTGTGCTCCACCCCCCCCCCCCCCCTCTCCGTCTACACCCCCCCCCCCTCCTCCCTGCTTCACTCCCCCTCCGTCACGGTTTATCCGGAGCACGGTCACCTCCACCCTCCACCACACCTGACTTTGTCTCTTTTTATTTGTCACCTTTCCGCCCTGCTTCTCACCTTCCCTCAGTCTCAATCGGTGGTCACGGTCTGGGTAAGCCTGCTGATTTAAGCCTCCTGATTTAAGCCTGCTGATTTAAGCCTGCTGATTTAAGCCTCCTGATTTAAGCCTGCTGATTTAAGCCTCCTGATTTAAGCCTGCTGATAGACTTCTGTAGATCTGCATGAAGGATGGTGGCACCAGCTCTGAACGGGATTTCTATTTCTCTCTCTCGACCTCTCCCTCTATCTCCCTCCCTCTCTTTCTCTACCTCTCTCCCTCTCCTTCTCTACCTCTCTCCCTCTACCTCTCTCTCTACCTTGTCTTCTCTTCTCTCTCTCTCTCTACCTTGTCTTCTCTTAAAGGGCCACTTCATCAAAAAAAACGCTGATTTATTTTTGCACATAATCTCACTCACACACGCCCAAAAACAGTTTTGCACACATTAATTTAGTTTGGACGGTTATTGAGAGTAAATGCATGTGGCCACCAGTGATGTCATCAGGGGCATTGAGTCCTTGCTTTGTGTTAATTACGGCTCAATGAAATGATAAGGTAGCAGTCCCTATAAGACAAGGTATTGCTACCTCATCGGTGGCCATAGTCAAACTAATTTACTCTTTGATAACTGTCAAACTAAATAAAGTGTACAAAACCAGAGTTTTGGGATGTGTGAGATTATGTGCAAAATAAATCGGCAATGTTTAAAAAGAAATATGTTAAGTGTCCCTTTTAATATTCATCTCTTCTACAATTAGTTTTCTTACATTCTGTCTCTTTTTCCGTGTCGTCTGACGGACTAACGGACTAACCGGCATGGTGGCGTGTTGGAATGGCATTCTGGCTAACGGCGCTTGGAGCACTACTAGATGGAAACTGTGTGATAATAACTGTTTTATCCTGTACTGGTAGTAATAACCTAGCTGATAATAACATGACTGGACCTCACCATACTCTAAAACCTGGTCTCGCGTTTGCCGAATGTGCATGGTGGTGGAGTGTGTGTGTGTGAGAGAGGGTGAAGGTGAGGGTGAAAGGAGTGTGAGCGAGAGAGTGTGAGCGAGAGAGAGAGAGAGTGTGTGAGAGAGAGAGAGAGAGAGAGAGAGAGAGAGAGAGACTGCATGCCGGTGTATACCTGAACCCTTTAAAAAAAAAAGTGTCATGGCATTTAATAAAACGTTAAGTCATGGTTGTGACCAAAAGATGATGGAAATACTGTGAGATTACTGTTGGTATCATGGGTTAAATTGAATAATACAGAGGTGTTATTATTATTATTATAAGTGCAAAGGTTGCACCACGTGGTGATTCATGACTATTTGATCTTTATTTATCTCCAACACAACAAACATACAAATCACAGTAAAGACTAAATGTAAACGCAAACAAACGAGTCTGTCTTCATCCGTAGAAAAACTTAACGAGGGTGAGTTGGAGAAGGAAGCTCATCTAGTCCCGCCCCTTTTCATCTAGTCCCGCCCCTTTCTGACAATATCAAATAAAACTGCCAGTACACCGTAAATAATGTATACACTGGACACAGTAAATAATGTATACACTGGACTCAGTAAATAATGTATACACTGGACTCAGTAAATAATGTATACACTGGACTCAGTAAATAATGTATACACTGGAGTGGACACAGTAAATAATGTATACACTGGACACAGTAAATAATGTATTCACTGGAGTGGACACAGTAAATAATGTATACACTGGAGTGGACACAGTAAATAATGTATACACTGGACACAGTAAATAATGTATACACTGGACACAGTAAATAATGTATACACTGGACACAGTAAATAATGTATACACTGGACACAGTAAATAATGTATACACTGGAGTGGACACAGTAAATAATGTATACACTGGACACAGTAAATAATGTATACACTGGAGTGGACACAGTAAATAATGTATACACTGGACACAGTAAATAATGTATACACTGGAGTGGACACAGTAAATAATGTATACACTGGAGTGGACACAGTAAATAATGTATACACTGGACACAGTAAATAATGTATACACTGGACACAGTAAATAATGTATACACTGGACACAGTAAATAATGTATACACTGGAGTGGACACGGTAAATAATGTATACACTGGAGTGGACACAGTAAATAATGTATACACTGGACACAGTAAATAATGTATTCACTGGAGTGGACACAGTAAATAATGTATACACTGGAGTGGACACAGTAAATAATGTATACACTGGACACAGTAAATGTATACACTGGACACAGTAAATAATGTATACACTGGACACAGTAAATAATGTATACACTGGAGTGGACACAGTAAATAATGTATACACTGGACACAGTAAATAATGTATACACTGGAGTGGACACAGTAAATAATGTATACACTGGACACAGTAAATAATGTATACACTGGAGTGGACACAGTAAATAATGTATACACTGGAGTGGACACAGTAAATAATGTATACACTGGACACAGTAAATAATGTATACACTGGAGTGGACACAGTAAATAATGTATACACTGGACACAGTAAATAATGTATACACTGGACACAGTAAATAATGTATACACTGGAGTGGACACAGTATATAATGTATACACTGGACACAGTAAATAATGTATTCACTGGAGTGGACACGGTAAATAATGTATACACTGGAGTGGACACAGTATATAATGTATACACTGGACACAGTAAATAATGTATACACTGGACACAGTAAATAATGTATACACTGGACACAGTAAATAATGTATACACTGGACACAGTAAATAATGTATACACTGGAGTGGACACAGTAAATAATGTATACACTGGACACAGTAAATAATGTATACACTGGAGTGGACACAGTAAATAATATATACACTGGACACAGTAAATAATGTATACACTGGACACAGTAAATAATGTATACACTGGAGTGGACACGGTAAATAATGTATACACTGGAGTGGACACAGTATATAATGTATACACTGGAGTGGACACAGTAAATAATGTATACACTGGAGTGGACACTGTAAATAATGTATACACTGGAGTGGACTCAGTAAATAATGTATACACTGGACACAGTAAATAATGTATACACTGGAGTGGACACAGTAAATAATGTATACACTGGACAGTACTATGATCACACTGAAATTGCCATTGAACTGCCATGATACTTTTTTTAAGGAACCCAAGTATATAATTGACTCAGTTTCTGACTTTGTTTTTCTCCCCTCTGCTCCTCCTCCTCTCTCATCTGCTCTCCTCTGCTCCTCCTCTCCCCTCTCCTCCTCTCATCTGCTCTGCTCCTCTTCTCTCTGCTCCTCTCCCCTCTGCTCCTCTCCCCTCTGCTCCTCCTCTCCTCTCCCCTCTCCTCTGCTCTCCCCTCTCCTCCTCTCATCTGCTCTGCTCCTCTCCCCTCTGCTCCTCCTCTCCTCTCCTCTGCTCTCCCCTCTCCTCCTCTCTCATCTGCTCTCCTCTGCTCCTCTCCTCCTCCCCTCCCCTCTCTCCTCTCCTCTCCTCTCCCCTCTCCTCTCTCCCCTCCCCTCTCCTCTCCTCCTCTCTCCTCCTCAGGTGCCGGCGTGGGTCCCACCATCCAGATCGGCGAGCAGACGGTGATCACGGTGGACGCCAAGGCGGCCGGCAAGGGCAAGGTGACGTGCAGCGTGTGCACGCCGGAGGGGGCGGAGCTGGACGTGGACGTGGTGGAGAACGAGGACGGGACGTTCGACATCTTCTACACGGCGCCGCAGCCCGGCGAGTACTGCATCTGCGTCCGCTTCGGGGGGGAGCACATCCCCAACAGCCCCTTCCAGGTCACGGTGAGGAGCTCGCCCTTGTGACGCACTTTACCAGACGCCACCACCCAGACCTCACTGGGACTTACCTCTCTAGGACCTCTTCAGTGGCTGTAGCTGCTGCCTTCTGTGTGTGGCATTACTGAAATCCGTAATCCCTGAAATCCGCAACGCCCCAACCCTTCAAAACTGCTCTCATAACACACCTCTTCACCAAGGCTTTTCCCCGTTAGTTAGTTTAGACTAGATTAGGTTCATTATCCCTTACCTGCCCTCACCCCCCCCCCCTTCCCCCCCCCCTACTTCTCTAGCCCTATTTTTTGTTGTGATTGTGAAGCGACCTTGGGTTTCATGAAAGGCGCTATAAAAATTTGATCTATTATTAGAATGTGTGTGGCATTAGAATGTGTGTGCAGTGGGCAGCTGGGTAGCGCAGCGGACTAAGCGCTCGCCTACCACCGCAGAGACACTGGGATCGAATCCAGCTGTCAGCGGTACCTCCGGCTTGGTCGGTCGTCCATACTGACACAATTGGCAGTGTTAGCGGGTGGGAAGCCGGTGGGGTTGTGTATCCTGGTCGTTGTAAAACAGCGACTCCTACAGTTCGGTCGGGGCGCCTGCTCAGCGAGGAAGGGAACTGGGGGAGGTAGTGTGATCCTCCCACGCGGTACGCTCCCCCAGTGAGAGTCCTCGCTGTCGGGTGAAAAGAAGCGGTTGGTTGACTCCGCATGTATCGGAGGAAGCGTGTGGTAGTCTTCTTCACCCTCCCAGACCACAGTAGGGGGCAAGAGCGCAACGACCAGGAAGGGAATTGGCATAACGACTAACATTGGGATGGGAGAAAAATACGGAAAAAGAGGGGAGAAAAAAGAATTATAAAAAATAAATAATGTGTGTGCAGCAATATGATTAGTACTTTATTTACATTTGATGATGAGATCATTTTTGTGTGTGTGTGTTAGAGAATGAGTTACTGGATAATCAATGAGCCTCTGCTCTTTCTCTTTGCAGCAGCTTCCTGATTGGCTCCTGGATGTGACCGATAATGTGATGCTAACCACTGTCTTATTACCTCCCGCCCCTTTTACCTCCTGGCTTCCTTCTCACCCCCCCATCCTTTACCCCATCACCCTTAATACCCCCCTGTGACCTCCCCCCATCTACCCACACCCCCCCCCCCCCCCCACCTCTCCATCTATCCACCTACCTCTCTATCTATCCATCTACCTATCCATCTACCTCTCCATCTATCCCTCTACCTCTCCATCCATCCATCTACCTCTCCATCCATCCATCTATCTATCCCTCCATCCATCTATCTATCCCTCTACCTCTCCATCTATCCCTCTACCTCTCCATCCATCCATCTATCTATCCCCCTACCTCTCCATCTATCCATCTACCTCTCCATCTATCCCTCTACCTCTCCATCCATCCATCTATCTATCCCTCTACCTCTCCCTCTATCCCTCTACCTCTCCATCCATCCATCTACCTCTCCATCCATCCATCTATCTATCCCTCCATCCATCTATCTATCCCTCTACCTCTCCATCTATCCCTCTACCTCTCCATCCATCCATCTATCTATCCCCCTACCTCTCCATCTATCCCTCTACCTCTCCATCCATCCATCCCTCTATCCCTCTACCTCTCCATCTATCCCTCTACCTCTCCCTCTATCCCTCTACCTCTCCATCCATCCATCTATCTATCCCTCTACCTCTCCCTCTATCCCTCTACCTCTCCATCTATCCCTCTACCTCTCCATCCATCCATCTATCTATCACTCTACCTCTCCCTCTATCCCTCTACCTCTCCATCTATCCCTCTACCTCTCCATCCATCCATCTATCTATCCCTCTACCTCTCCCTCTATCCCTCTACCTCTCCATCTATCCCTCTACCTCTCCATCCATCCATCTATCTATCACTCTACCTCTCCCTCTCCCTCTATCCCTCTACCTCTCCATCTATCCCTCTACCTCTCCCTCTATCCACCTACCTCTCTATCTATCCCTCTACCTCTCCATCCATCCATCTATCTATCCCTCTACCTCTCCCTCTATCCATCTACCTCTCTATCTATCCACCTACCTCTCCGTCTATCCCTCTAACTATCCCTCTACCTCTCCATCCATCCATCTAACTATCCATCTACCTCTCCATCCATCCATCTAACTATCCCTCTACCTCTCCATCCATCCATCTAACTATCCCTCTACCTCTCCATCCATCCATCTATCTATCCCTCTACCTCCATCTCTCCATCTATCCCTCTACCTCTCCATCCATCCATCTATCTATCCCTCTACCTCTCCCTCTATCCCTCTACCTCTCCATCTATCCCTCTACCTCTCCATCCATCCATCTATCTATCACTCTACCTCTCCCTCTCCCTCTATCCCTCTACCTCTCCATCTATCCCTCTACCTCTCCCTCTATCCACCTACCTCTCTATCTATCCCTCTACCTCTCCATCCATCCATCTATCTATCCCTCTACCTCTCCCTCTATCCATCTACCTCTCTATCTATCCACCTACCTCTCCGTCTATCCCTCTAACTATCCCTCTACCTCTCCATCCATCCATCTAACTATCCATCTACCTCTCCATCCATCCATCTAACTATCCCTCTACCTCTCCATCCATCCATCTAACTATCCCTCTACCTCTCCATCCATCCATCTATCTATCCCTCTACCTCCATCTCTCCCTCTACCCCCCCCCCCCCCCCCCCCCCAGGCACTGGAAGGAGCTCCCTCAGATCAGCTCATGCAGCAGAGCCAAATGCCCCAGTACTACAGCCAACAACCCTGGGTACCAATATATACTCCTCCCTCCTCCCCCTCTCTCATCTCTCTTCTCTCTTTCCCTCCTTTCTCTCTCCCTCTTCCTCTCTCCTAACTCTCTCTCTTACACTCTCCTCTATCTCCCTCCTCCCCTCTCTCTCTCCTATCTCTCCTCTCTCTCTCCCTCCTCTCTCACCCTCCTCTCTCCCCGCTCTCCCTCCTCTCTCTCCATCCCCTCTATCTTTCCCCTCTCTCTCTCCTCTCTCTCTCCTCTCCATCCCCTCTGTCTCTCTCTCCTCTCTCCCTCCCTCTGCCTCTCTCTCCTCTCTCCCTCCCTCCCTCCCATCTATCTCATCTCTTCTCTCTCCCTCCCCCTCTCTCTCTCCTCTCTCCCTCCCTCCTATCTCTCTCCCTCCTATCTCTCTCCTCTCTCCCTCCCATCTGTCTCTCTCCTCTCCCTCCCCTCTGTCTCTCTCATCCATTTATCTTGTTTACCTTTCCATCCAAAGCCGTACGTTCACCAAACCTGAGAATTATTCCTATTTTAGTTTGTTTCTTTCTCTCCTCTCTCTCTCATCACTCTGTTTCTTCCCCTCCTCTGTTTCTTCCCCTCCTCTCTCTCTCCATCACGCTGCATCCAGTGTCAGTGTCTTTGGCTGCAGGGCCTCTCTCCCTCTTCCCCTCCTCTCTCTCTCTCTCTCTCTCTCTCTCCATCACATCAGTGTCTCTCTCCCTCCTCTTCCCCTCCTCTCTCTCTCTCTCCATCACGTCACGTGGCTGCAGGGTCTTGTTTGCAGGTGTTTTCGTCTCTGGGTTTCTTTGTTCCTCTCTCTCCATCCTTCCATCTTCAGTCCTTCCTTCCATCTTCAGTCCATCCTTCCAGCTACATCCATCTTTTATAATATAAACATATATATAACATATCCACACGCTGGTGCATCAGGGCTCTACTGATCCAAGACTTTGGCTCCAATCGGACTACAGATTTTCTTAATATTAAATCTTCTTGTAAATATTGTTTTTCATTTAGAAAAGAAACTAAAGCAAATTATTATTGCTTATTACTTTAACCTTAAACAAGAACATTTATTTTTGTTTCACACGAATAAATAACAACGATGTCAAATATATAAACACGATTATATCTGACCGATGTGTCCGTCTAGCCCTGTTGTGTGTACAGGACTCCTCAAGTGCACTACACACACACACACACGCACACACACACACACTGTTCAAATCTTTCTCATGCAGGCTGGAAAGGCGGCCATTTTGAGAATCATCGATGTGGGCACGTCAGCTGCTTCACATTTATCAAAATGGCCGTGTGGTTCTGTTACATGTTCCTTCATGCCCACCTATGTTTGCTCACTCCTTCACCACCGTGTCCTCATCTCATTCTTTCTCTCTCTCTCTCGCAGTCATTATCACCATGACAACGGTCATCATCGTCGTCATCTCGTCTCACTCTTGCTTCGTGGTGTTTGGAACTTTATGCCATACTCTCTCTTTTTTCAGCACTGTGTTCATTAAGTCCATCCATCTGTATCTCATTGTTGGTGCCTTGGTGTTACTTGTTTTTGTTGTTGACTCCTCCCCATTCATCAAACTCCATCCTGTATTGGTGCCCCTCCCCCACCCCACCCCCCTCGGTCACCATTTCATTTCATTTCAAACCTTTATTTACAGTCATGTTGAGTGTACATAAGCAAAAGAAAAAAAAGCATATAAAATCACACAGGATATAAAATCATAACAACAAGATGAGGCAAAAATAAGGATAACAAATCAATTAACTCATTCCGGGCCAACAGCGCCCTCTGCTGATGGCCCTTCCGTGCCAACGCTATATCCAATGGAGAATAGGACTTACAGTATTTGCGAGTACTTAAAACATATCAAATATAATAGCAATAGATCTAAATAACACTGTGATCGTCAGTGAGTTGCTTCCAGTCAACATGCACGAAACAGATAATTTTTTCATACATACATTTCCATTTTATGCCGTGATGAATATCAATATATTTCTAGAGCGTTCTGTCTCATCTCAATAAACTCCAGCAAATCGAGCTTAAATGTATCGTGCCATTTGTCGCTTATTTTATTAATCGTTTTCAAATAAACGCTAGATTATCGATAGTATATGTGTCCTTATGCACGAAGAGAAGCGGGGTCTGAAAAATCGCTTCTCCGTACTTTGGTCGGCACAAACCTCACAAACACACACACACACACACGCTCTGATGGCGGTGATAGGAACATCTGATTACCCCAAGATTCGTAACATAAAGGCCTTACCTCACATCTGATGTCATGCAAAAAGATTAATCCAATTCCTGATCGCCATTCCAAATATCGATCGCGTACATTGATCCAACGTCATAGTCCAAAACACATAATCCACGATGCTCCCAGTGGGGGGACTCGATGCAATAGTATCCAGCTGCATGCCCGAGAAGTAAAACCTGGACCGGACTTATTTTTTTGATGCACAGTCCCAGCCAATCCAATCCAATCCAGTGCAATACCATCCGGGAGACGATCAGATACAGGAGGCGGCGGTATTTGCCCTTTGCGAGCTCAGACCCATTCCCAATGATAACGTCAGGCTGGATGGATGAAAAATGAATGGATATCGCTAATAAAATAAATAACGATTAAAACCTGACTATACCCGTGATTGGCACGGAAGCGATGGCGAGTTAACCCGACTATACTCGTGGTTGGCAATGAATGGGTTAAGAAGACATGTACAACTTGATGGACAAAGGTTGGAGATCAAGGTTTTAAACTCTGCAACAGAGAGGAGAGAATCTCAAGCGTTGAGGACCAACCGCTGGAGTTCATTCCATGAGATGGAGCGGCATCGTAGCAACATGTGGATTTACCCTGTTCAGAGCAAACTCGGGGGGGCCTTAAGGACCAGCCAGTCACTAGAACGGGTTCCATAGGTTCCAACATTCCAAAATAAGCAGATGGCTTACCAATAAGAGCCTTAAAAATGTACAGATGCCAGCGTTTGTTGTGCCTCTCCGTCGGAGAAGACCAACCAAAGGACACTGTGATGAGTATCTGCTACTAGTCGATAACGCCTAGATCGCCTGTATCACCTTTTCACTCGGATACTGAAGTACAGAGGCCTGGAGGACCATCACGTCACTGAGCAGCAAACGTATTCATTGGAAAAATATTCGAATAAATCCCAGTACCTTGTATTGGACCAGTATTGGCCTGATATCCGATGCTCGTATCATCTTCCGTGTTTTGAGGGGGAGGGTTTCTAACCGGTGCTCTTTGTCTCCTATAGGCGACAGACGGCCCAATGGGCATGAATGGTTTGGACGTGGCCGGTCTGAGACCGTTCGACTTGGTCATCCCCTTCACCATCCAGAAGGGAGAGATCACTGGTGTGTACACACACACACACACACCTGCACACCTACGCACACACACACCTACGCACACTGCACACCTACACACGCACACCTACGCACACTGCACACCTACACACACACACACACTGCACACCTACACACACACACTGCACACCTACACACACACACACACCTACACACACACACCGCACACTTACATAAACACACCTACACACACACACACACACACACCTACGCACACTGCACACCTACACACACACACCACACACCTACACAAACACACCTACGCACACCGCACACCTACCTACACACACTTAAAAAAAACTGAAGAAATGTTGGCTCATGTTAGTGGGTGGGAGGGGTTTTCATCTTGGCTAGCCCCCCATAGAGGGGGTGGGAGGGGTTCTCATCTTGGCTAGCTCCTCATAGAGGGGGTGGGAGGGGTTCTCATCTTGGCTAGCCCCCCATAGAGGTGGTGGGAGGGGTTCTCATCTTGGCTAGCCCCCCATAGAGGGGGTGGGAGGGGTTCTCATCTTGGCTAGCTCCTCATAGAGGGGGTGGGAGGGGTTCTCATCTTGGCTAGCCCCCCATAGAGGTGGTGGGAGGGGTTCTCATCTTGGCTAGCCCCCCATAGAGGTGGTGGGAGGGGTTCTCATCTTGGCTAGCCCCCCATAGAGGGGGTGGGAGGGGTTCTCATCCTGGCTAGCCCCCCATAGAGGGGGTGGGAGGGGTTCTCATCTTGGCTATCCTTGGAGTCCACCCACTTTTGTTATTGTTCCATAAACATAACATAAACTAATGCTATTCTGAAAATATCTATAGAATATTAAGGGTTTTCACCTTTGTTTTTAAATTGTACTGAGTTTACTAGTTTACCCTCTTGTTTATTTGACATGCCTCACCGACTGGTTCATTCCTCCTTCCTCCTCCTCCTCCTCCCATAGGTGATGTCCGGATGCCATCAGGCCAGGTGGCCAAGCCCGACATCACCGACAACAAGGACGGCACCGTCACGGTGAAGTACGCGCCCACCGAGGCCGGCCTGCACGAGATGGACATCAAGTACGACGGCATCCACATCCCCGGTAGGAAGTGGTCATCGATGACGTCGCGGAGACGAGACGGAACTAGATCTCCGTGGCTCCGTCGCGCTAATGTTGTTGTTTTTATGATGAATCAAAATGTTACTCTGGAAATGAGGGCGGGGCTTGAGAGAGCTCTTTGTGGATCCCCATAGCAGCATGGGGGGAGGGGAGGTACAGGTATGGACAGGGTAATGGTAGAATGACAAATATAGGCAAACATTTGTATCTGAATATGAGAAAAATAAACAGTGTACACAAGGTGCAGGTGAGTGTCTGTGTCCCAACTGGCAGGATATACTTCATACATTGTAGTCCGTGCAGGTTGTGATGGTTAAGAGTCGGACACACTTAGTGGTCAGACGGCCCTCATAGTTCTCCGGTCCCGCAGACGTTAGTTCTCCAGTCCCGCAGACGTTAGTTCTCCAGTCCCGCAGACGTTAGTTCTCCAGTCCTGCAGACGTTAGTTCTCCGGTCCTGCAGACGTTAGTTCTCCAGTCCTGCAGACGTTAGTTCTCCAGTCCTGCAGACGTTAGTTCTCCGGTCCTGCAGACGTTAGTTCTCCGGTCCTGCAGACGTTAGTTCTCCAGTCCTGCAGACGTTAGTTCTCCAGTCCTGCAGCCGTTAGTTCTCCAGTCCTGCAGACGTTAGTTCTCCAGTCCTGCAGACGTTAGTTCTCCAGTCCCGCAGACGTTAGTTCTCCGGTCCTGCAGACGTTAGTTCTCCAGTCCTGCAGACGTTAGTTCTCCAGTCCTGCAGCCGTTAGTTCTCCAGTCCTGCAGCCGTTAGTTCTCCAGTCCTGCAGACGTTAGTTCTCCAGTCCCGCAGACGTTAGTTCTCCAGTCCTGCAGACGTTAGTTCTCCAGTCCTGCAGACGTTAGTTCTCCAGTCCTGCAGACGTTAGTTCTCCAGTCCTGCAGACGTTAGTTCTCCAGTCCCGCAGACGTTAGTTCTCCAGTCCTGCAGCCGTTAGTTCTCCAGTCCTGCAGCCGTTAGTTCTCCAGTCCTGCAGCCGTTAGTTCTCCAGTCCTGCAGCCGTTAGTTCTCCAGTCCCGCAGACGTTAGTTCTCCAGTCCTGCAGACGTTAGTTCTCCAGTCCCAGTCCTGCAGACGTTAGTTCTCCAGTCCTGCAGACGTTAGTTCTCCAGTCCCGCAGACGTTAGTTCTCCAGTCCCGCAGACGTTAGTTCTCCAGTCCCGCAGACGTTAGTTCTCCAGTCCTGCAGACGTTAGTTCTCCAGTCCTGCAGACGTTAGTTCTCCGGTCCTGCAGACGTTAGTTCTCCAGTCCTGCAGATGTTAGTTCTCCGGTCCTGCAGACGTTAGTTCTCCAGTCCTGCAGACGTTAGTTCTCCAGTCCTGCAGACGTTAGTTCTCCAGTCCCGCAGACGTTAGTTCTCCAGTCCCGCAGCCGTTAGTTCTCCTGTCCTGCAGACGTTAGTTCTCCAGTCCCGCAGCCGTTAGTTCTCCAGTCCCGCAGACGTTAGTTCTCCAGTCCCGCAGCCGTTAGTTCTCCAGTCCCGCAGACGTTAGTTCTCCAGTCCTGCAGACGTTAGTTCTCCAGTCCTGCAGACGTTAGTTCTCCAGTCCTGCAGATGTTAGTTCTCCAGTCCTGCAGACGTTAGTTCTCCAGTCCTGCAGACGTTAGTTCTCCAGTCCTGCAGACGTTAGTTCTCCAGTCCTGCAGACGTTAGTTCTCCAGTCCTGCAGACGTTAGTTCTCCAGTCCCGCAGATGTTAGTTCTCCGGTCCCGCAGACGTTAGTTCTCCGGTCCTGCAGACGTTAGTTCTCCGGTCCTGCAGACGTTAGTTCTCCGGTCCTGCAGACGTTAGTTCTCCAGTCCCGCAGACGTTAGTTCTCCAGTCCCGCAGACGTTAGTTCTCCAGTCCCGCAGACGTTAGTTCTCCGGTCCTGCAGACGTTAGTTCTCCGGTCCTGCAGACGTTAGTTCTCCAGTCCCGCAGACGTTAGTTCTCCAGTCCTGCAGACGTTAGTTCTCCAGTCCTGCAGACGTTAGTTCTCCAGTCCTGCAGACGTTAGTTCTCCAGTCCCGCAGACGTTAGTTCTCCAGTCCTGCAGACGTTAGTTCTCCAGTCCTGCAGACGTTAGTTCTCCAGTCCTGCAGACTTTAGTTCTCCAGTCCTGCAGACGTTAGTTCTCCAGTCCTGCAGACGTTAGTTCTCCAGTCCTGCAGACGTTAGTTCTCCAGTCCTGCAGACGTTAGTTCTCCAGTCCTGCAGACGTTAGTTCTCCAGTCCCGCAGACGTTAGTTCTCCAGTCCTGCAGACGTTAGTTCTCCAGTCCTGCAGACGTTAGTTCTCCGGGACAGTTTTCTTTGCATGAGACACAAAAGGTGCCGTGGGCCACTTCAGATGGTTTCCAACATGACGAGAATCCCAGGCTGAACTTTTGTCTCTCTCTCTCTCTCCCTCTCTCTCTCTCTCCCTCTCCCCCCCCCCCCCCCCCCCCCTCCAGGGAGTCCTCTGCAGTTCTTCGTGGACTACATGAACAGTGGTAACGTCAGCGCCTACGGCCCCGGCCTCATCCACGGCATGGTCAACAAGCCTGCCGTGTTCACCGTCAACACTAAAGATGCCGGAGAGGGTAGGAGGACACACACACACACACACACATATATATACACACACGCACATAATTTTTTTTTACTTGAACTTGAGGACTGCATACTCTTTTTGCAAAGCTTATCTTTATACTTAGTACATGAGCCTGGTCTCTCTCTTAGTCTAGAGTAACAGAGGTCTGAACTTGAGTTGAACTTGTGTACTCACATTTTTCTGTAGTGGTTGCACTGGAAAACTGATTGACTATCCATAGCCGATCCATAGCCGGAAGTCTTATGTAGTACAGGTCCAAATTCTATAAAAATCCGTTCAGAAATGGCTCTTTGAGAGAGATCCGGGTAAACCGTGCGCCAAAAAAAAAAAAGCTCTCCAGAATTCCATTTCCTCGTCCACGGCCATTCATTCTAAATGTTTTTCACTTCTGGTTTTCCCTTATTCGCACCCCTCCACGTGGGGTATCATCAGAAAGCTAAGCTCATTTTCTACAACGCTGACCAATAATTTTCAGCAGATGATTGGCAGTACAGTGTATAAGGTTGTACAATACATTAAGTATTGTGTATACGGTGCACAATATATATATATTTTTTTTATCCACTTTTTCTATTTTTCTCCCATCCCAATTACCCGCTGTGCCAATTCTCCCCTCCTCTGTCTTGAACGTTGCTCGCATATGCCCCCCACTGGCCGGTTGTAGGGAGGATAGAAGCCTTGCATCACGTGTCCCCTCCGGTACACGAGGAGGCAGCCTGTCCGCCAGCGCGGACTCTCATTGGCCAGGTGTAACATGTGGGGGAGGCTCACACTACCCCCGCCATTTCCTGTCTCTGCTGTGCAGGCGTTCCCCAACCGACCTGTAGGAGTCGCTGTCCTCAACGTCCAGATTACCACCCATCGACTTCCACCCGCTGACTCTGCCAATTGAGCCAGTATGACGGCCGGCCCAAGCCGGAGGCAACGCTGACAGCCGGAGTCGAACCCGGTGTCTCTTGCGTTGGTGACGAGCGCGATGTCCGCTGCGCCACCCAGCCGCCAGGTGCACAATAGTTTAATGGTGAACACGAAACCACCCAGCGGAACAGAGGACGAGCGTCACGTATTAGACGATGATTCGTCTGTTTCTAAGCCCCAAGCTTTCACTGCAATTTATTTATTTAAACCACATGGTGGTGTTAGTGTGCTGCCCCCCCCCCCCCCCATATCATTGTTTAGGGAAAGCCCTGCACTTGTACTATATACACTATTACATGAAGATACATGTACAATATAAATGGATATGGATATTTACTTCACTCATAACTACAAAAACCCATTCGTTTTACACCTGGTAAATTCATACATTTTATACCCAAACACTTTATTATTTATTATTATTCAAGTGTAATAAATTGTGAAAACAATATGAGGCGCATAGATTGATGAGCAGAGTTTTACCTACGAAAGTAGAGATTCTGTGGCTAAATATTCTCTGGCGCTGGAAGTGTAAAAAGCCCCATGTTCCTGCTTCCAGGCGGCCTCTCTCTGGCCATCGAGGGCCCCTCCAAGGCAGACATCAGCTGCCTGGACAACCAGGACGGGACCTGCACCGTGTCCTACCTGCCGGTGCTGCCGGGAGACTACAGCATCCTGGTCAAATACAACGACAAACACATCCCAGGAAGCCCCTTCTCGGCTAGGATCACTGGTAACCGCTCACTCACTCACTCACTCACTCACTCACTCACTCACTCACTCACACCCCAGGAAGCCCCCTCTCTGATAGGATCACTGGTAACGCCCACTCACTCACTCACTCACTCACTCACTCACTCACTCACTCACTCACTCACACCCCAGGAAGCCCCCTCTCTGATGGGATCACTGGTAACCCTCTGGTAACACTCTGTACTACATTCTGTTGTGGAAGGACAGCTCATTCACTGAGAGACTTACACTGCATCAGGGTAAGACATTTTAAGTCATTTAGTAATATCTTTAAACTGAGACTTGATTGCTGACTTGACCAGCTGACTTGATTAAGGGGCGTGTTTAGAGCGGCCATTTGGTTTCCTTAAGTGACCCATTAAGGGCCAGGTGTTAGAAAGCACTAATTAGTGATAGGGATTTAAAGGCCTGCTGGCTTAGCGTCAGCGAAGCGTCGAGAAACGAAGAGGGACAAAGAGGAGTTTTCCTGGAGGAATCCAGGGATCCACCCAGTGCTAAGTACATCATAATCCTATCTTACACTCCACTCTGAAAAATCTCCCTTTCCCTCCCACTCTGCTATTTCTCTACTTCCTCCCTGCCACTCTTGACACCACAATGTGTCTCATATCCACAATCTGCTCCCCCAGAACAGACTCAACCCACCCACGGCAGTTTGCTAGCAACCCGGCTAATCTATCCTACCCTCCTACAGCCACTAATACACCTGTCACAGTACAGGGAGGCCTATGGAATCGTCAATCAGCAGTCAAGAAAGCTGACTTCATTACTGCCTACGCCCATAGTCAAAATCTGCAGCTCCTGGCTCTAACTGAGACCTGGATAACCCCCAATAACTCATCAACACCTGCAGCATTATCTACAAACTATAACTTCACTCACACACCTCGACCTTCCAGGCGGGGTGGAGGCACTGGCCTCATGACATCTCCTTCATGGACTACAAACGTAACACCCCTCCCAGCACTGTCACTCTCCTCTTTTGAATATCATGCAGTATCTGTCTCTAATCCTTTCAATCTCACCATTGTTACACTCTACCGCCCTCCAGGTCCGCTCGATCACTTCACAGATGAGCTGGACATGCTTCTAAGCTCCTTACCGGAAGATGGTACCCCTCTCCTTCTATTGGGCGACTTCAACCTGCCTGACTCATCTCAGTCAGTCATAGTAGTCTCCCTCCTACAATCATTTGACCTGACTCCCACTGCCATGCCTCCCACCCACAAAGCAGGCAACTCCTTGGATCTCATATTTTCACGTAACTCCAGCATCAGAAGAGCAACGTCAGAAGGATACGCCCCTTCCTGACAAAAGAAGCCACCCAACTCCTCGTCCAATCAACAGTCATCTCCCGCCTCGACTACTGCAACGCACTGCTCGCTGGCCTCCCGGCCACTGCCACTAAGCCTCTTCAACTCATTCAGAACGCAGCGGCCCGCCTGATCTCAAACCTACCGAAGTCGGCCCATGTCACCCCACTTCTTAGGGACCTGCACTGGCTCCCCATTGCTGCACGAATCCGCTTCAAGGCCCTTGACCTAGCATACCGTGCGGCAAAGGGAACTGCTCCCGCCTACCTCCGGTCAATGGTCTCTAACTACACACCCTCAAGACCCCTACGCTCTGCATCTTCTGGCCGCCTCAGACCTACTCCTATCCAAGCTCCGGGAGGGTCATCAAAGAGAAGTCGCCTATTCTCAGTCCTTGCCCCACAATGGTGGAATGAACTACCCACCCCAGTTAGGACAGCCGAAACACGTCCAATCTTTCGCCGTCGACTAAAGACTCACTTCTTCAACCATTATCTGAATTAAAAAAAAAAAAAAAAAAAAAATCTAACCCTAACTAACCATACTGTCATGCACTTGTCCTAATAAACTAACCTACACTGTAGCACTCAGCACTTTGATGAACATTGTTACTCAGCTGATAGAGTTGTGCTCTTCCTGATGGCTTGTCGTACAGAACTTGTAAGTCGCTTTGGATAAAAGCGTCAGCTAAATGACTAAATGTAAATGTAACCCACTCACCCCCCCCCCCCCCTCTTGTCTCCAGGCGACGACTCGATGAGGATGTCTCATCTCAAGGTGGGCTCGGCTGCAGACATCCCATTGGACATCGGAGAGCTGGACCTCAGTCTGCTGACCGCCTCCCTGACCACGCCCTCTGGACGAGAGGAGCCCTGCCTCCTGAAGCTGCTGCGCAACGGACACGTTGGTGAGTTAACCTTTAACCTTTATTTAATCCGTATTTAACCTTTATTTAGCCCTTATTTAACCTTTATTTAACCTTGAACCCTTATTTAACCTTTATTTAATCCGTATTTAACCTTTATTTAGCCCTTATTTAACCTTATTTAACCTTTATTTAACCTTGAACCCTTATTTAACCTTTATTTAATCCGTATTTAACCTTTATTTAGCCCTTATTTAACCTTTATTTAACCTTTTATTTAATCCTTATTTAACTTTTATTTAACCTTTTATTTTAACCTTTATTTAGCCTTATTTAACCTTTATTTAACCTTTTATTTAGCCCTTATTTAACTTTTATTTAATCCTTATTTAACTTTTATTTAGCCCTTATTTAACCTTTATTTAACCTTTTATTTAATCCTTATTTAACTTTTATTTAACCTTTTATTTTAACCTTTATTTAGCCCTTATTTAGCCTTATTTAGCCTTTATTTAACCTTTTATTTAGCCCTTATTTAACTTTTATTTAATCCTTATTTAACTTTTATTTAGCCTTTATTTAACCTTTTATTTAATCCTTATTTAACTTTTATTTAACCTTTTATTTTAACCTTTATTTAGCCTTTATCTAACCTTTATTTAAATGTGACGGAGAGAGAATTCTTAACGACGGTAAAACCTTTCCAATACTGGGCTTTGTGTTTAACCCTTCCCTCCCCGCCGTGTGTGCCAGGCATCTCGTTCGTGCCCAAGGAGATCGGGGAGCACCTGGTGAACATCAAGAAGAACGGCCGCCACATCCCCAGCAGCCCCATCAAGGTGATGATCAGCCAATCGGAGATCGGCGACGCCAGCCGTGTGCGCGTGAGTGGTCAGGGTCTGAGCGAGGCGCGCACCTTCGAGGCCGCGGAGTTCATCATCGACACGCGCGACGCAGGTGAGGAGGAGGACTGGGGGGGGGGGGGGCAGCCGAGGGGGGGGGACACACACCATCCCAGGGGTATCCACACATTACACCAGGGTATCTGAGGGGTGTTAACCTCTTAACAAGCGGGCAGAAAAGTGGCCATTTTAGTTTTCGTTTTTTGAGGACTGCATACTTTTTTTGCAAACCGAAATACTATACTTTATACTTATAGGACGTGCATGAGCCTGGTCTCTTTTGAAAGATGACCATCTGACGTTTCTGATACAATAGAGAACGGTCACTTTTAGAGCTACTGCTAGAGAACGATCACTTTTAGTGCTACTGCTAGAGCAGTGGTTCCCAAACTGTGGTGCGCGAGCGCCCTCTAGGTGGTGCGTGACATGAAAAGGCTAATGGTGGTAAAAAAGAAGAAAAAAAAATTCATACAAATCTTTGTCAAACCTTTAGTATTATGGATATTAAACATGCTGGCAGAGTATTGTCGTGAACATTTGAATTAAATAAAGAAATTCCCTATCCATAGTCGCCGTGGGAAGAGATAAAATAAAAAATTTAATCTGTGCACGCCGGAGACCAGCAACAATTTTTTTCTAACAGAAACCCATTGGGGGGTGCGTCAGCTAGGTCGGGAGGTGACAGGGGGTGCATGGCCAAAAAAGTTTGGAGAAAGATCACTTTTAGTGCTACTGTTAATGAAATAGAGTAACATAGGTCTGAACTTGAGTTGTAGAAAAACGTGTTACTCGTGTTTTTCTGTAGTAGTTAGTAGTCCAGAAGTAGTATTTCCAAACATTTAAATGTTTTATTCTGGTATTTAAATGTTTTATTCTGGTATTTAAATGTTTTATTCCGGTATTTAAATGTTTTAATCCGGTATTTAAATGTTTTATTCCGGTATTTAAATGTTTTATTCCGGTATTTAAATGTTTTATTCCGGTATTTAAATGTTTTATTCCGGTATTTAAATGTTTTAATCCGGTATTTAAATGTTTTATTCAGGTGTTTAAATGTTTTAATCCGGTATTTAAATATTTTAATCCGGTATTTAAATGGTTTATTCCGGTATTTAAATGTTTTATTCCGGTATTTAAATGTGGGGCTATTTAAAACAAACAGGCTTCTGTAGTTCAGCTGGAGCCTCATCAGAGCGTCAGGATAATATGCTAATTTGCTGCATCTTGATTGGTCGGCTTCCATTTGTACTGGACATCGGAGTCCATTTTGTTTTAAGCAGGAAGTGTCTCCTCTGCTCAGGCTGTTTTAAGCAGGAAGTGTCTCCTCTCCTCAGGCTGTTTTAAGCAGGAAGTGTCTCCTCTGCTCAGGTTGTTTTAAGCAGGAAGTGTCTCCTCTGCTCAGGCTGTTTTAAGCAGGAAGTGTCTCCTCTGCTCAGGCTGTTTTAAGCAGGAAGTGTCTCCTCTGCTCAGGCTGTTTTAAGCAGGAAGTGTCTCCTCTGCTCAGGCTGTTTTAAGCAGGAAGTGTCTCCTCTGCTCAGGCTGTTTTAAGCAGGAAGTGTCTCCTCTGCTCAGGCTGTTTTAAGCAGGAAGTGTCTCCTCTGCTCAGGCTACGGCGGCCTCAGTCTGTCCATCGAGGGGCCCAGCAAGGTGGACATCAACACGGAGGACCAGGAGGACGGGACCTGCAAGATCACATACTGCCCCACCGAGCCGGGGAACTACATCATCCACATCAAGTTTGCAGATCAACACGTGCCAGGTGCTTCCTTTAAAACCAACTGTGGGGGTGGGGGACGGGGTGGGGGGGGGGGCGGACCATGCTAGGTCTCCCACAGCATCCACAGTATTGAGCAGTTCTTATATGGCCAGCAATTATACAACTACAAGTACAGTACAACTAAAAGAGATTTGGCGTCCAACCAGAGTGCAAATGTAACAGTAAAGTGCAACATTAATATACAATGTACAGGATATTAAACTGGATATAAAATATATAAATTATTATACGGAGTAATGGTGCTAATCAGATGTATGTACAGAGTTGTAGTATTAATATGTACAGTGATGCAGGTGTAAAGACACTGGTAGTAAGTCATACTGGCCAGCAGTGTAACTAGTAAGAGTAGGTAAGGGACATGTACAGATATAGTATCTACAGATATGTAAAAAGGATTACATGCAGGTATGTACAGACGGATTATATATATATATATATATATACGGTAAAATAAATGGTATATACAAGTAACGTTGCAGTACAACGAAGAAGTTTGGTGAGCAAATTTAACTGTAAAGTGCAGTAAACAATATACAATGTACAGGTGATTAGACTGGATATAAATCGGGAAATTCCATGATCTGTGACGCAATTATTTAGCCTCTTAATAATTCTACCGTCCTGTGTGTGTGTAGGGAGTGCCTTCACGGTGAAGGTGACCGGCGAGGGCAGGATGAAGGAGAGCATCACCAGGAAGAAGAGGGCGGCGTCCGTCGCCAACGTGGGCAGCCAGTGTGACCTCAGCCTCAAGATCCCAGGTGAGCAGTCCAGACCGTTAGCCTGGTGTCAGACCGTTAGCCTGGTGTCAGACCGTTAGCCTGGTGTCAGACCGTTAGCCTGGTGTCAGACCGTTAGCCTGGTGTCAGACCGTTAGCCTGGTGTCAGACCGTTAGCCTGGTGTCAGACCGTTAGCCTGGTGTCAGACCGTTAGCCTGGTGTCAGACCGTTAGCCTGGTGTCAGACCGTTAGCCTGGTGTCAGACCGTTAGCCTGGTGTCAGACCGTTAGCCTGGTGTCAGACCGTTAGCCTGGTGTCAGACCGTTAGGCTGCTATCAGACTGTTAGCCTGGTGTCAGACCGTTAGCCTGGTGTCAGACCGTTAGCCTGGTGTCAGACCGTTAGCCTGGTGTCAGACCGTTAGCCTGGTGTCAGACCGTTAGCCTGGTGTCAGACCGTTAGCCTGGTGTCAGACCGTTAGCCTGGTGTCAGACCGTTAGCCTGGTGTCAGACCGTTAGCCTGCTATCAGACCGTTAGCCTGGTGTCAGACCGTTAGCCTGGTGTCAGACCGCTAGCCTGGTGTCAGACCGTTAGCCTGGTGTCAGACCGTTAGCTTGGTGTCAGACCGTTAGCCTGGTGTCAGACCGCTAGCCTGCTGTCAGACCGTTAGCCTGGTGTCAGACCGTTAGCCTGGTGTCAGACCGTTAGCCTGGTGTCAGACCGTTAGCCTGGTGTCAGACCGTTAGCCTGGTGTCAGACCGTTAGCTTGGTGTCAGACCGTTAGCCTGGTGTCAGACCGTTAGCCTGGTGTCAGACCGTTAGCCTGGTGTCAGACCGCTAGCCTGGTGCGCTCCTAGTATGTAATGAGCGCTCCTAGTATGTAATGAGGGCTCCTAGTATGTAATGAGCGCTCCTAGTATGTAATGAGGGCTCCTAGTATGTAATGATGGCTCCTAGTATGTAATGAGAGCTCCTAGTATGTAATGAGAGCTCCTAGTATGTAATGAGGGCTCCTAGTATGTAATGAGCGCTCCTAGTATGTAATGAGGGCTCCTAGTATGTAATGAGCGCTCCTAGTATGTAATGAGGGCTCCTAGTATGTAATGAGGGCTCCTAGTATGTAATGAGGGCTCCTAGTATGTAATGATGGCTCCTAGTATGTAATGAGAGCTCCTAGTATGTAATGAGAGCTCCTAGTATGTAATGAGGGCTCCTAGTATGTAATGAGGGCTCCTAGTATGTAATGAGAGCTCCTAGTATGTAATGAGAGCTCCTAGTATGTAATGAGGGCTCCTAGTATGTAATGAGGGCTCCTAGTATGTAATGAGGGCTTCTAATATGTACTGAGCGCTCCTAGTATGTAATGAGGGCTTCTAATATGTACTGAGCGCTCCTAGTATGTAATACACATTAGAGAAATACAGAAATGAGTAATGAGGATAAACAAAGTTATGTAGTGCTGTACTGTATTCACTGCTGTCAAGTGAATCAAGTTTCTTTTCTTTTCGTACTATAAGTAAAAGTATATTCTATATTGTATTATACTAAATTATGTTATATCTAGTCAAATTAATGGAAGAACAAATGTAAATGTAAGGGGGTAGGGATCAATAAGCTTAGCTTCCCTCTACTCCTTTTTTGGACATGTCTGCTAACTAAATACATTGCTCTTGACTTTTTGTTTATAATTCCTTTTTTTTTTTTTTTTTTTTTTTTTTTTTATAAATTTTGTTGTTGATTGTTATGTTTGACGGAGCTAGATACCGTGATTTGTTTGGAGGAATATGGAGAATACTAGGGCTGTCCCCGACTAAGGATTTGGATAGTTGACTAAAAACAAATAGTATAATATATATATATATATATATATATAATTTTTTTTTATTCCATTTGGGCTGTGGGGGGTGCTTAATGTCTGAAGGAGTCGACGGAAGGCTTCTTGTCCTCTGTGCAAATGCATGCAATTGGTCCACTGATGGATACATCTTGATATGTGTCTAGTCTAGTGTGTTCATTAGATGGTGAAATCCTCTTTCAGTGCCTCTGTGCCTGTTTTCTTAGGCAGTTAGCCTCTGGTATGCGTGCTATTAGCGCTAGCCACGCTTCTAGGCCTCTTTTTTTTCTTTTGGAAAAATAAAAAACGTAATTTTTTTTTGTTTGTTGTTGTATTCGACTAAGAGGTTGGCAGTCGACTACGGCTCCTTTCGACCGGTTAGTCGACTAATGGGGGTCAGCCCTAGAGAATACATGTCAAAAAATTAACTTTCATTCATTCATTCATTAATGTAGTATGTAACGCGTGCTCCTAGTATGTAGTATGTAACGCGTGCTCCTAGTATGTAGTATGTAACGCGTGCTCCTAGTATGTAGTATGTAACGCGTGCTCCTAGTATGTAGTAAGTAATGCGTGCTCCTAGTATGTAGTATGTAATGCGTGCTCCTAGTATGTAGTATGTAATGCGTGCTCCTAGTATGTAGTATGTAATGCGTGCTCCTAGTATGTAGTATGTAACGCGTGCTCCTAGTATGTAGCATGTAACGCGTGCTCCTAGTATGTAGTATGTAATGCGTGCTCCTAGTATGTAACGCGTGCTCCTAGTATGTAGTAAGTAATGCGTGATCCTAGTATGTAGTATGTAATGCGTGCTCCTAGTATGTAGTATGTAATGCGTGCTCCTAGTATGTAGTATGTAACGCGTGCTCCTAGTATGTAGTATGTAGCGCGTGCTCCTAGTATGTAGTATGTAACGCGTGCTCCTAGTATGTAGTATGTAACGCGTGCTCCTAGTATGTAGTATGTAACGCGTGCTCCTAGTATGTAGTATGTAACGCGTGCTCCTAGTATGTAGTAAGTAATGCGTGCTCCTAGTATGTAGTATGTAATGCGTGCTCCTAGTATGTAGTATGTAATGCGTGCTCCTAGTATGTAGTATGTAATGCGTGCTCCTAGTATGTAGTATGTAACGCGTGCTCCTAGTATGTAGCATGTAACGCGTGCTCCTAGTATGTAGTATGTAATGCGTGCTCCTAGTATGTAACGCGTGCTCCTAGTATGTAGTAAGTAATGCGTGATCCTAGTATGTAGTATGTAATGCGTGCTCCTAGTATGTAGTATGTAATGCGTGCTCCTAGTATGTAGTATGTAACGCGTGCTCCTAGTATGTAGTATGTAACGCGTGCTCCTAGTATGTAGTATGTAACGCGTGCTCCTAGTATGTAGTATGTAACGCGTGCTCCTAGTATGTAGTATGTAATGCGTGCTCCTAGTATGTAGTATGTAATGCGTGATCCTAGTATGTAGTATGTAACGCGTGCTCCTAGTATGTAGTATGTAATGCGTGCTCCTAGTATGTAGTATGTAACGCGTGCTCCTAGTATGTAGTATGTAACGCGTGCTCCTAGTATGTAGTATGTAATGCGTGCTCCTAGTATGTAATGCGTGCTCCTAGTATGTAGTATGTAACGCGTGCTCCTAGTATGTAGTATGTAGCGCGTGCTCCTAGTATGTAGTATGTAACGCGTGCTCCTAGTATGTAGTATGTAACGCGTGCTCCTAGTATGTAGTATGTAATGCGTGCTCCTAGTATGTAGTATGTAACGCGTGCTCCTAGTATGTAGTATGTAACGCGTGCTCCTAGTATGTAGTATGTAACGCGTGCTCCTAGTATGTAGTATGTAACGCGTGCTCCTAGTATGTAGTATGTAACGCGTGCTCCTAGTATGTAGTATGTAACGCGTGCTCCTAGTATGTAGTATGTAACGCGTGCTCCTAGTATGTAGTATGTAACGCGTGCTCCTAGTATGTAGTATGTAACGCGTGCTCCTAGTATGTAGTATGTAACGCGTGCTCCTAGTATGTAGTAAGTAATGCGTGCTCCTAGTATGTAGTAAGTAATGCGTGCTCCTAGTATGTAGTATGTAACGCGTGCTCCTAGTATGTAGTATGTAATGCGTGCTCCTAGTATGTAGTATGTAACGCGTGCTCCTAGTATGTAGTATGTAATGCGTGCTCCTAGTATGTAGTAAGTAATGCGTGCTCCTAGTATGTAGTATGTAATGCGTGCTCCTAGTATGTAGTATGTAATGCGTGCTCCTAGTATGTAGTATGTAACGCGTGCTCCTAGTATGTAACGCGTGCTCCTAGTATGTAAGTAACGAGCGCTCCTAGTATGTAGTATGTAACGAGCGCTCCTAGTATGTAGTATGTAACGCGTGCTCCTAGTATGTAAGTAACGAGCGCTCCTAGTATGTAGTATGTAACGCGTGCTCCTAGTATGTAAGTAACGCGTGCTCCTAGTATGTAGTATGTAACGCGTGCTCCTAGTATGTAGTATGTAATGCGTGCTCCTAGTATGTAACGCGTGCTCCTAGTATGTAGTATGTAACGAGCGCTCCTAGTATGTAGTATGTAACGCGTGCTCCTAGTATGTAGTATGTAACGCGTGCTCCTAGTATGTAGTATGTAACGCGTGCTCCTAGTATGTAGTATGTAATGCGTGCTCCTAGTATGTAGTATGTAACGCGTGCTCCTAGTATGTAGTATGTAACGCGTGCTCCTAGTATGTAGTATGTAACGCGTGCTCCTAGTATGTAGTATGTAACGCGTGCTCCTAGTATGTAGTATGTAACGCGTGCTCCTAGTATGTAGTATGTAACGCGTGCTCCTAGTATGTAGTATGTAACGCGTGCTCCTAGTATGTAGCATGTAACGCGTGCTCCTAGTATGTAGCATGTAACGCGTGCTCCTAGTATGTAGTATGTAACGCGTGCTCCTAGTATGTAAGGCCTAACAAAAATAATGGTTGGTTTCAGGTTGCCGACCGACCCTGCCGATTTAGGTGCGACCCAATATATTTTATGAGTTTTAAAAAAAATTATATATTAAAAAAAAAAAAAATCCGTTTTTTTTTTTTTTTTTTTAGAATAAAGTTTCATAGAAATCTTAGTCAAACATTTAGTATTATGGATATTAAACATGCTGGCAGAGTACATGCATCCATGTTGTTGTGAACATTTTAACCCTTTCACTGCCACACGACAGCCGGTTAACCCTTTCACTGTGACAATACAGAAGGTTAGCCCTTTACTATCACACAACCGACGGCGATGCTCCATCATTAGCATCATTAGCTCCGCATCCGCGGAGCTAATGATGCTAATGATGGAGCATCGCCGTCGGTTGTGTGATAGTAAAGGGCTAACCTTCTGTCGTGTGGCAGTGAAAGGGTTAATTAAATAAAGAAATTCCCTATCCATAGTCGCCGTGGGAAAGAATAAAATAAAAAAAAATAAAAATAAATTCCCTACCTACCCATGGCCAAACTGACAACCAACCTGAAACCAACTATTATTTTTGTTAGGCCTAAGTAACGAGCGCTCCTCTCCCCGCCCCGCCCCCCCCCCCCCCCCCCCTCTCTCAGAGATCAGCATAGCGGACATGACGGCCCAGGTGACCAGCCCCTCCGGTCAGGTGCACAAGGCGGACATCATGGAGGGCGAGAACAACACCTACTGCATCCGCTTCGTGCCCACGGAGACGGGCACGCACACCGTGTGCGTGAAGTACAGCGGCGTGCACGTGCCCGGCAGCCCCTTCCAGTTCACCGTGGGCCCGCTGGGGGAGGGGGGGTCGCACAAGGTCCGCGCCGGCGGACCCGGCCTGGAGAGGGCCGAGGCGGGGGTGCCAGGTGTGTTCCAGGGGTTAGACCTGTGTGTGTGTGTGTGTGTGTGTTCCAGGGGTTAGACCTGTGTGTGTGTGTGTGTGTGTTCCAGGGGTTAGACGTGTGTGTGTGTGTGTGTGTGTGTTCCAGGGGTTAGACGTGTGTGTGTGTGTGTGTGTGTTCCAGGGGTTAGACGTGTGTGTGTGTGTGTGTGTGTGTTCCAGGGGTTAGACGTGTGTGTGTGTGTGTGTGTGTGTTCCAGGGGTTAGACGTGTGTGTGTGTGTGTGTTCCAGGGGTTCAGACGTGTGTGTGTGTGTGTGTGTGTGTGTGTTCCAGGGGTTAGACGTGTGTGTGTGTGTTTCAGGGGTTCAGACGTGTGTGTGTGTGTGTGTTTCAGGGGTTAGACGTGTGTGTGTGTGTGTTCCAGGGGTTAGACCTGTGTGTGTGTGTGTGTGTGTGTGTGTGTGTGTGTGTGTGTGTGTTCCAGGGGTTAGACCTGTGTGTGTGTGTGTGTTCCAGGGGTTAGACCTGTGTGTGTGTGTGTGTGTGTGTGTGTGTGTGTTCCAGGGGTTAGACCTGTGTGTGTGTGTGTGTGTGTGTGTGTTCCAGGGGTTCAGACGTGTGTGTGTGTGTGTGTGTGTGTTCCAGGGGTTCAGACGTGTGTGTGTGTGTGTGTGTGTGTTCCAGGGGTTAGACGTGTGTGTGTGTGTGTGTGTGTGTTCCAGGGGTTAGACGTGTGTGTGTGTGTGTGTGTGTGTGTGTTCCAGGGGTTAGACGTGTGTGTGTGTGTGTGTGTGTGTTCCAGGGGTTAGACGTGTGTGTGTGTGTGTGTGTGTGTGTGTGTGTTCCAGGGGTTCAGACGTGTGTGTGTGTGTGTGTGTGTGTTCCAGGGGTTAGACGTGTGTGTGTGTGTGTGTGTGTGTTCCAGGGGTTCAGACGTGTGTGTGTGTGTGTGTGTGTGTGTGTGTTCCAGGGGTTAGACGTGTGTGTGTGTGTGTGTGTGTTCCAGGGGTTAGACCTGTGTGTGTGTGTGTGTGTGTTCCAGGGGTTAGACGTGTGTGTGTGTGTGTGTGTTCCAGGGGTTAGACCTGTGTGTGTGTGTGTGTGTGTTCCAGGGGTTAGACCTGTGTGTGTGTGTGTGTGTGTGTGTGTGTTCCAGGGGTTAGACGTGTGTGTGTGTGTGTGTGTTCCAGGGGTTAGACCTGTGTGTGTGTGTGTGTATGTGTGTGTTCCAGGGGTTAGACGTGTGTGTGTGTGTGTGTGTGTGTGTGTTCCAGGGGTTAGACCTGTGTGTGTGTGTATGTGTGTGTTCCAGGGGTTAGACGTGTGTGTGTGTGTGTGTGTGTGTGTTCCAGGGGTTAGACCTGTGTGTGTGTGTGTGTATGTGTGTTCCAGGGGTTAGACCTGTGTGTGTGTGTGTGTGTTCCAGGGGTTAGACCTGTGTGTGTGTGTGTGTGTGTGTGTGTGTGTTCCAGGGGTTAGACCTGTGTGTGTGTGTGTGTGTGTGTGTGTGTGTTTCAGGGGTTTAGACCTGTGTGTGTGTGTGTGTGTGTGTGTGTGTGTGTGTTTCAGGGGTTTAGACGTGTGTGTGTGTGTGTGTGTGTGTTCCAGGGGTTAGACGTGTGTGTGTGTGTGTGTGTGTTCCAGGGGTTAGACGTGTGTGTGTGTGTGTGTTCCAGGGGTTCAGACGTGTGTGTGTGTGTGTGTGTGTGTGTGTTCCAGGGGTTAGACGTGTGTGTGTGTGTGTTTCAGGGGTTCAGACGTGTGTGTGTGTGTGTTCCAGGGGTTAGACCTGTGTGTGTGTGTGTGTGTGTGTGTGTGTGTGTGTGTGTTCCAGGGGTTAGACCTGTGTGTGTGTGTGTGTGTGTGTTCCAGGGGTTAGACCTGTGTGTGTGTGTGTGTGTGTGTGTGTGTGTGTTCCAGGGGTTAGACCTGTGTGTGTGTGTGTGTGTGTGTGTGTTCCAGGGGTTCAGACGTGTGTGTGTGTGTGTGTGTGTGTGTTCCAGGGGTTAGACGTGTGTGTGTGTGTGTGTGTGTGTGTGTGTGTTCCAGGGGTTAGACGTGTGTGTGTGTGTGTGTGTGTTCCAGGGGTTAGACGTGTGTGTGTGTGTGTGTGTGTGTGTGTGTTCCAGGGGTTAGACGTGTGTGTGTGTGTGTGTGTGTGTGTTCCAGGGGTTAGACGTGTGTGTGTGTGTGTGTGTGTGTGTGTTCCAGGGGTTAGACGTGTGTGTGTGTGTGTGTGTGTGTTCCAGGGGTTAGACGTGTGTGTGTGTGTGTGTGTGTGTGTGTGTGTGTGTTCCAGGGGTTCAGACGTGTGTGTGTGTGTGTGTGTGTGTGTGTGTTCCAGGGGTTAGACGTGTGTGTGTGTGTGTGTGTGTGTTCCAGGGGTTCAGACGTGTGTGTGTGTGTGTGTGTGTTCCAGGGGTTAGACGTGTGTGTGTGTGTGTGTGTGTTCCAGGGGTTAGACCTGTGTGTGTGTGTGTGTGTGTTCCAGGGGTTAGACGTGTGTGTGTGTGTGTGTGTTCCAGGGGTTAGACCTGTGTGTGTGTGTGTGTGTGTTCCAGGGGTTAGACCTGTGTGTGTGTGTGTGTGTGTGTGTGTGTTCCAGGGGTTAGACGTGTGTGTGTGTGTGTGTGTGTGTGTGTGTGTTCCAGGGGTTAGACCTGTGTGTGTGTGTGTGTATGTGTGTGTTCCAGGGGTTAGACGTGTGTGTGTGTGTGTGTTCCAGGGGTTAGACCTGTGTGTGTGTGTGTGTGTGTGTTCCAGGGGTTAGACCTGTGTGTGTGTGTGTGTATGTGTGTGTTCCAGGGGTTAGACGTGTGTGTGTGTGTGTGTGTGTGTGTTCCAGGGGTTAGACCTGTGTGTGTGTGTGTGTATGTGTGTTCCAGGGGTTAGACCTGTGTGTGTGTGTGTGTTCCAGGGGTTAGACCTGTGTGTGTGTGTGTGTGTGTGTGTGTGTGTGTTCCAGGGGTTAGACCTGTGTGTGTGTGTGTGTGTGTGTGTGTGTGTGTTTCAGGGGTTTAGACCTGTGTGTGTGTGTGTGTGTGTGTGTGTGTGTTTCAGGGGTTTAGACGTGTGTGTGTGTGTGTGTGTGGGGGGGGGGGGATGGGCATGAATACCGACCGAAGACCCCTCCCATGTAAACAACATGTGATTTTGGTTTTACTCATAGCCAAACGTGATTCGCTATCATGAGTAAATTGATTGATTGATGATATGATATTGATTATATACGATTGACTAAAGCCCTGTTTCCTGTGCAGCGGAGTTCAGCATCTGGACCCGGGAGGCGGGGGCCGGGGGCCTCAGCATCGCCGTGGAGGGGCCCAGCAAGGCGGAGATCGCCTTCGAGGACCGCAAGGACGGCTCCAGCGGCGTGTCCTACATCGTGCAGGAGCCCGGTGAGGACACATCGAGAGGACGCCGCCCGCCGCTCGCCTCTGTACCCATTCTCGTTCTTATCGCTCCTTCGTGTCGTCTGCAGTCGGTGCGCATTTGGGGAACATGTGGGCGATGACTGTAGGAGAGTCACATGGTGTCCCTGACCCCTGACCTCATGCGTGTCCCTGACGCGTGTATGCTTTCCGCAACGCAGTTGTGTTTTTCCGCGTTCCCGTTTTGCGCTCTGATTGGTCGCGCGCGCGCATGAGCCGCGACAAGCCCTTCAGCCAGGCAGGAATACTCGGTTCCGCTTAACGCAATTTATACACATGGAAGTATTGATTTCGCCGTAACGAATCATTTAAAAAAAAGATACCGTTAACCGGAATATGTTGTTTCTTTACACATGTGTTGGATTATGTAATTGGTTTGTCATGACAAACTAATAAAAAAATCGCGAATTAACCGGTGGCTACAACAACACACAGTGACTACATGCATCATTGTTTACAATGAACGGTGGGGCTAATCGAAAGGACTGGACAAGGACAAATTAAACGGCAATCGATTCATTTAATATAACAGTCCGGTTCTGTGTTTGTTTGTGTCTGTAGATTGTTGGTGAACAACTAACTTTAGGTTAGTTTAACTTGTCCGTCCCCAGTCCTTTCGATTAGCCCCACCGTTCATTCACGGTATATTTTTTTTAATGATTCGTTACGGCGAAATCAATACTTCCATTTGTATAAATTGCGTTAAGCAGAGCTTAGTATTCCTGCCTGGATGAGGAGCTTGTCGCGGCGCATGCGCACGCTCGGCCAATCGGAGCAACGCGGAAGGGCTTGTTGCTTGCCGAAAGGATACAAGCGTCCCTGACCTCATGCGTGTCCCTGACCCCTGACCTCATGCGTGTCCCTGACCCCTGACCTCATGCGTGTCCCTGACCCCTGACCTCATGCGTGTCCCTGACCCCTGACCTCATGCGTCTCCCTGACCCCTGACCTCATGCGTGTCCCTGACCCCTGACCTCATGCGTGTCCCTGACCCCTGACCTCATGCGTCTCCCTGACCCCTGACCTCATGCGTGTCCCTGACCCCTGACCTCATGCGTCTCCCTGACCCCTGACCTCATGCGTCTCCCTGACCCCTGACCTCATGCGTGTCCCTGACCCCTGACCTCATGCGTGTCCCTGACCCCTGACCTCATGCGTCTCCCTGACCCCTGACCTCTTCCTTTGCAGGGGACTACGAGGTGTCGATTCGCTTCAACGACGAGCACATCCCCGACAGCCCCTTCGTGGTGCCCGTGGCCTCGCCCTCGGACGACGCCCGCCGCCTCACTGTTGCCAGTCTTCAGGTGAGGCTCTGAGACACACACACACACCTGTCCGCACCGCGCCGGGCCGCGCCGCCTCCCACAATGCAATGCAGCAGCCGGTGATCGCTACCGCAGCCGTTACGCTCGTAGAGGGGGGAGATATATAAAAGAATGAAGTGGATGAGCCTCTGGATCCTTGAGACGAGGATGAAGGTTTTAATGAACCTGAGAATAAAATGAGTTTTTTTTTCTTTAAGAAAATACGCGTTTTAGGAACACCTCAGGTATATATATGCTATACTGCGTCTGCAGAAGCTAACCTCGGCGACTAAAAGATTCTCCAAAATGTTACATTTATCCGTTTCATCTTGTGACAAAGGTTCAGAGTTCAATCTTGCTCTGTTTTTTAGAGATAAAGGGTATAAAGAATTTCAGTAACTATACAAGATCACTGGATAGTCGACGTTTCATTGTTTTGCGTAGTTACTGTGGTTAGCTTCTGCAGGGCAGTATAGTTACTGTGGTTAGCTTCTACAGGACAGTATAGTTACTGCTGTTAGCTTCTACAGGACAGTATAGTTACTGCGGTTAGCTTCTGCAGGACAGTATAGTTACTGTGGTTAGCTTCTACAGGACAGTATAGTTACTGTGGTTAGCTTCTACAGGGCAGTATAGTTACTGTGGTTAGCTTCTGCAGGGCAGTGTAGTTACTGTGGTTAGCTTCTACAGGGCAGTATAGTTACTGCTGTTAGCTTCTACAGGGCAGTATAGTTACTGTGGTTAGCTTCTACAGGGCAGTATAGTTACTGCTGTTAGCTTCTACAGGGCAGTATAGTTACTGTGGTTAGCTTCTACAGGACAGTATAGTTACTGCAGTTAGCTTCTGCAGGGCAGTATAGTTACTGTGGTTAGCTTCTACAGGACAGTATAGTTACTGTGGTTAGCTTCTGCAGGACAGTATAGTTACTGTGGTTAGCTTCTACAGGACAGTATAGTTACTGCTGTTAGCTTCCACAGGGCAGTGTAGTTACTGCGGTTAGCTTCTACAGGGCAGTATAGTTACTGCTGTTAGCTTCTACAGGACAGTATAGTTACTGCTGTTAGCTTCCACAGGGCAGTGTAGTTACTGCGGTTAGCTTCTACAGGGCAGTATAGTTACTGCTGTTAGCTTCTACAGGACAGTGTAGTTACTGTGGTTAGCTTCTACAGGACAGTATAGTTACTGCTGTTAGCTTCCACAGGGCAGTGTAGTTACTGTGGTTAGCTTGGGTGATAGGGCTCTGGTTAATGATCGCAATAGCTGGTTTGGTGCCCCCCAGAGGTCAGGTGAAGGTATACATCACCTGCTGCTGCTGCGTTGTTGGGCGGTGCAAAGGCTTCTGGGATACTAAAGGACTGTGTGTGTTTCTCGTGTCTCATTCTAAAGGCTCCCAACAGCCCAGACTAAGACCAGGCGCTAAAGGGTTAAAGAGGGTTGACATGGGCTGTCTCCTCTCTCTCCTTCCACAAACTCTGTCTCCTCTTGTCTCCTGTCTCCTTCCCCAGACTCTGTCTCCTCTCTCTCCTTCCCCAGACTCTGTCTCCTCTGTCTCCTGTCTCCTTCCCCAGACTCTGTCTCCTCTCTCTCCTTCCCCAGACTCTGTCTCCTGTCTCCTTCCCCAGACTCTGTCTCCTGTCTCCTCTGTCTCCTTCCCCAGACTCTGTCTCCTCTGTCTCCTTCCCCAAACTCTGTCTCCTCTGTCTCCTTCCCCAGACTCTGTCTCCTGTCTCCTCTGTCTCCTTCCCCAGACTCATGTCGGACAAACATACTCTCACATACATACATACATACATACATACATACATACATACATACATACATACATACATACATACATACATACATACATACATGCATACTCTCATACACATATATACTCATACATACATACATACATACATACATACATACATACATACATACATACATACATACATATATACTCATACACATATATACTCATACACATATATACTCATACACATATATACTCATACATACATACATACATACATACATACACATACTCTTATACACATACATACATACATACTCTCATACAATATATACTCATACACATATATACTCTCATACACATATACACATACATACAAACACTCTCATACACATATATACATACATACAAACATACTCTCATACACATATACATACATACATACATACATACATACATACATACATACATACATACATACATACATACATACATACATACTCTCATACACATATATACACATACATACATACATACATACATACTCTCATACACATACTCATACATACATACATACATACATACTCTCATACACATACTCATACATACATACATACATACATACATACATACATACATACTCTCATACACATATATACTCATACATACTCTCATACACGTGTATACTCATGCATACATACATACTCATTATATATTCATGCATGGACACTAACTCCTTCTCCTGAGCAAACCTTCTATCTTCACAAACCTTTAGTATCTTGTGTTAAACACACACATGCACGCTCTCCTCCTCCTCACAGCCCTCCTCTTTAGCCCTCTTAGCGACCTGCAGGTAAGGAACACAGTAGCTATAAAACTCTCTTACTACCTAAAGAGAGAGAATTAATCAAAACATTCCCAACTATCTACAGTTCCTGGGATTTGTATTTGACTATCAGTGCGTTTTAATCTATTTTTGAACTGTGCAACGTTATTGCTATTATTATTATTATTATTATTATTATTATTATTATTATTATTATTATTATTTATTATTATTATTATTATTATTATTATTATTATAATAATAACAATAATATATAATGTGATAATATAAAGTGCCTGTTATTATAATAATATTATATAAAGTGCATTGTCTCATGCCAAGCGTGAGAATGATTGTCTGTCTTGGTGTGTACAGTGTGTTGTTGAGGTTGTGTAGAGTCAAGCAGTGAGTGTGTGTTGTTGCCATAGTGATGAGCGTGCCAGTGTGTGTTGTTGCCATAGTGATGTGAGTGTGTGCTGTTGCCATAGTGATGAGCGTGCCAGTGTGTGCTGTTGCCATAGTGATGAGCGTGTGAGTGTGTGTTGTCGAGCAGGAGTCGGGCTTGAAGGTGAACCAGCCAGCGTCCTTCGCGGTCAGCCTGAACGGGGCGAAGGGGGTCATTGACGCCAAGGTGCACAGCCCCTCCGGAGCCCTGGAGGAGTGCTGCGTCACGGAGATTGACCAAGGTAACCATGAATGACGGCGGCATCGTGAACCAAACCTCCAATGAGAGCAAAGTAGAGGACGATTTTCAAAAGGAAATGCATGAAAATGCTGAATTGACCAGAGATGGAGAGATAGATGGCTGGGAGACCTTTTGGATTTGACAAGATCATCGAAACAAATCACTGCTCCAACCAAGAGACTGATGTAAGAGAGGGATGTGTGTACATGAAAAGACAAATCATCCCCTCTCCTCTGCTCTCTTGTCCTCTGTTCTCTTGTCCTCTCCTCCTCTCTTGTCCTCTGTTCTCTTGTCCTCTCCTCCTCTCTTGTCCTCTCCTCCTTTCTCTTGTCCTCTCCTCCCTTCTTGTCCTCTGTTCTCTTGTCCTCTCCTCCTCTCTTGTCCTCTGTTCTCTTGTCCTCTCCTCCTCTCTTGTCCTCTGTTCTTTTGTCCTCTCCTCCTCTCTTGTCCTCTGTTCTCTTGTCCTCTCCTCCTCTCTTGTCCTCTGTTCTCTTGTCCTCTCCTCCTCTCTTGTCCTCTCCTCTCTTGTCCTCTTCTCTTGTCCTCTCCTCCTCTCTTTTCCTCTCCTCTCTTCTCCTCCTCCTCCCTCTTGTCCTCTCCTCTTGTCCTTTCTTCTCTTGTCCTCTCCTCCTCTCTTTTCCTCTCCTCTCTTGTCCTCCTCCTCCCTCTTGTCCTCTCCTGCTCTCTCTTGTCCTCTCCTCCGCTCTTGTCCTCTCCTCCTCTCTCTCCTCCTCTCCTCCTCTCTTGTCCTCTCCTCCTCTCTCTCCTCCTCTCTCTTGTCCTCTCCTCCTCTCTCTTGTCCTCTCCTCCTCTCTCTTGTCCTCTCCCCCCTCTTGTCCTCTCCTCTCTCTCCTCCTCTCTTGTCCTCTCCTCCTCTCCTCTCTCTTGTCCTCTCCTCTCTCTTGTCCTCTCCTCCCTCTTGTCCTCTCCTCTTGTCCTCTCTTCTCTTGTCCTCTCCTCCTCTCTTTTCCTCTCCTCTCTTGTCCTCCTCCTCCCTCTTGTCCTCTCCTCTTGTCCTCTCCTGCTCTCTCTTGTCCTCTCCTCCTCTCTTGTCCTCTCCTCCTCTCTCTCCTCCTCTCTTGTCCTCTCCTCCTCTCTCTCCTCCTCTCTCTTGTCCTCTCCTCCTCTCTCTTGTCCTCTCCTCCTCTCTCTTGTCCTCTCCCCCCTCTTGTCCTCTCCTCTCTCTCCTCCTCTCTTGTCCTCTCCTCCTCTCTCTCGTCCTCTCCTCCTCTCTCTCCTCCTCTCCTCCTCTCTCTTGTCCTCTCCTCTTGTCCTCTCCTCCTCTCCCCTCTGTCTCCTGTGTAGATAAGTACGCCGTGAGGTTCATCCCCAGAGAGAATGGTCTCTATCTGATCGACGTGAAGTTCAACGGAAGTCACATCCCCGGCAGCCCCTTTAAGATCCGCGTGGGGGAGATGGGTCAGGCTGGAGACCCAGGCATGGTGTCGGCCTACGGGCCGGGCCTGGAGGGGGGAACCACAGGTAACCACCCTGCTCCACCTTAACCACCCTGCTCCACCTTAACCACCCTGCTCCACCTTAACCACCCTGCTCCACCTTAAACACTCTGCTCCACCTTAAACACCCTGCTCCACCTTAAACACTCTGCTCCACCTTAAACACCCTGCTCCACCTTAACCTGCCTGCTCCACCTTAAACACTCTGCTCCATCTTAAACACCCTGCTCCACCTTAAACACCCTGCTCCACCTTAACCTGCCTGCTCCATCTTAAACACCCTGCTCCACCTTAAACACCCTGCTCCACCTTAAACACTCTGCTCCACCTTAAACACCCTGCTCCATCTTAAACACCCTGCTCCATCTTAACCTGCCTGCTCCACCTTAAACACCCTGCTCCACCTTAAACACCCTGCTCCACCTTAAACACCCTGCTCCACCTTAAACACCCTGCTCCATCTTAACCTGCCTGCTCCACCTTAAACACCCTGCTCCATCTTAACCTGCCTGCTCCACCTTAACCTGCCTGCTCCATCTTAAACACCCTGCTCCACCTTAAACACCCTGCTCCACCTTAACCTGCCTGCTCCATCTTAAACACCCTGCTCCACCTTAAACACCCTGCTCCACCTTAACCTGCCTGCTCCATCTTAACCTGCCTGCTCCACCTTAACCACCCTGCTCCATCTTAAACACTCTGCTCCACCTTAAACACCCTGCTCCACCTTAAACACCCTGCTCCATCTTAAACACCCTGCTCCATCTTAAACACTCTGCTCCACCTTAAACACCCTGCTCCACCTTAAACACTCTGCTCCACCTTAAACACCCTGCTCCACCTTAAACACCCTGCTCCACCTTAAACACCCTGCTCCATCTTAAACACCCTGCTCCACCTTAACCACCCTGCTCCACCTTAAACACCCTGCTCCACCTTAAACACTCTGCTCCACCTTAAACACCCTGCTCCACCTTAAACACCCTGCTCCACCTTAAACACCCTGCTCCACCTTAAACACCCTGCTCCATCTTAAACACCCTGCTCCACCTTAACCACCCTGCTCCACCTTAAACACCCTGCTCCATCTTAAACACCCTGCTCCATCTTAACCTGCCTGCTCCACCTTAAACACTCTGCTCCACCTTAAACACCCTGCTCCACCTTAAACACCCTGCTCCACCTTAAACACCCTGCTCCATCTTAAACACCCTGCTCCATCTTAAACACCCTGCTCCATCTTAAACACCCTGCTCCACCTTAAACACTCTGCTCCATCTTAAACACTCTGCTCCATCTTAAACACTCTGCTCCACCTTAAACACCCTGCTCCATCTTAAACACCCTGCTCCACCTTAAACACCCTGCTCCATCTTAAACACCCTGCTCCACCTTAAACACCCTGCTCCACCTTAAACACTCTGCTCCACCTTAAACACCCTGCTCCACCTTAAACACTCTGCTCCACCTTAAACACCCTGCTCCACCTTAAACACTCTGCTCCACCTTAAACACTCTGCTCCATCTTAAACACCCTGCTCCACCTTAAACACCCTGCTCCATCTTAAACACCCTGCTCCATCTTAAACACCCTGCTCCACCTTAAACACTCTGCTCCACCTTAAACACCCTGCTCCACCTTAAACACTCTGCTCCACCTTAAACACCCTGCTCCACCTTAACCACCCTGCTCCACCTTAACACATTGAGTGCCACGCCCCTACCGGGAAGTGACCCCTTCCTTGCCGTCCATTAACCCCATGTAAATGTAGTTGTAGTTTGTAGAGCTAAACCTATATTTTATTGTATAGCTATGGGTCTAATAACGCCGTCGAGTCTCAGTGAGTTGCTTCTGGTCAACGTGCAAAACATCCTTCTCCTCTCCTCTCCTCCTCTTCTCCTCATCTCCTCATCTCCTCCTCTTCCTCCTCTTCTCTTCTCCTCTTCTCCTCCTCCTCATCTCCTCTCACCTCCTCTCATCTCCTCCTCTCACCTCCTCTCCTCCTCTCTTCTCCTCCTCCTCTCCTCCTCTTCTTCTCCTCTCCTCCTCCTCTTCTCATCTCCTCCTCTCTTCTCCTCCTCCTCTTCTCCTCTCCTCCTCCTCTCCTCATCTCCTCTCTCCTCTCCTCCTCATCTCCTCTTCTCCTCTCCTCCTCATCTCCTCTTCTCTTCTCCTCCTCATCTCCTCTTCTCCTCTCCTCCTCATCTCCTCTTCTCTTCTCCTCCTCATCTCCTCTTCTCTTCTCCTCCTCATCTCCTCTCCTCCTCACTCCTCTCCTCTTCCTTCTCCTCCTCTCTCCTCCTCATCTTCTCTCTCCTCCTCATCTTCTCCTCCTCCTCTCCTCTTCTCCTCTCCCCTCCTTCTCCTCCTCATCTTCTCCTCCTCTCATCTCCTCTCTCCTCTCCCCTCCTCCTCTCCTCTTCTCCTCCTCCTCATCTCCTCTCCTCCTCATCTCCTCTCTCCTCTTCTCCTCTCACCTCCTCCTCATTCCTCTTCTCCTCCTCCTCATCTCATCTCCTCCTCTCTCCTCTCCTCCTCTTCCTCCTCTTCTCCTCTCCTCCTCCTCTTCTCCTCTCCTCCTCCTCTCCTCCTCCTCATCTCCTCCTCATCTCCTCTCTCCTCTCCTCCTCTTCCTCCTCTTCTCCTCTCCTCTCCTCTCCTCTTCTCCTCCTCTTCCTCCTCTTCTCATCTCCTCCTCTCCTCCTCTCCCCTCCTCTCCCCTCCTCCTCCTCCTCCTCTCCTCTCCAGGCACGGCGTGTGAGTTCGTGGTGAACACCAGCAAGGCGGGGCCGGGGGCCCTGGCGGTCACCATCGACGGGCCCTCCAAGGTGAAGATGGACTGTGTGGAGTGCGCCGAGGGCTACCGGGTCACCTACACCCCCATGGCCCCCGGGAGCTACCTCATCTCCATCAAGTACGGAGGGCCCTACCACATCGGGGGGAGCCCCTTCAAGGCCAAGATCACCGGTGAGGAGCGGCAGGAGACTTTCTGCATCTCGTCTTTCTTAAGATGCGTGTTTCAATGTACCAATATTATCCGCATTGTATACATTCAGATTCTTTATTATTGCCTACATTTATTGTAACATAATAATATAACCCATATATACAGACCCTCATCTGCACCTTATTTACACTGTTTATTTTCTTACATTTTTATATTCAGATAAGATTTTAGTGCCTATATTTGTGTATTTCTACTATTACCCTCTCCATACCTGTACCCCCCCCCCCCCTCCCCCATGCTGCTATGCATACATGCATTTCCCCAAAGGGATCAATAAAGGAATATCTGATCACACGTTCTATATCAGTGGAGAGGATTTGAGCCCCACTGTGATGATATTGATAATACTATATGATATGAATACTATATGATATTAATACTATTGGATATTAATGCTATTGGATATTAATACTATGATATTAATACTATTGGATATTAATACTATTGGATATGAATACTATATGATATTAATACTATGATATTAATACTATTGGATATTAATACTATATGATATTAATACTATGATATTAATACTATTGGATATATTAATACTATTGGATATATTAATACTATATTATATGAATACTATTGGATATTAATACTATTTGATATTAATACTATATGATATGAATACTATTGGATATGGCGTTTACAACCAGACCCATATTTAATTTCCTGTCTCCCATTCTCGGGTTAGACACACACACACACACACACACACACACACACACACACACACACACACACACACACACACACACACACACACACACACAGAGACAGACAGACATCACACGCTGCTTGAACTTTTTTTTAATAACGAGTATGTATATTTAAACCTTGAGTAAAATCGAGGTCTGGCCCTCATTTACAATGATGTTGAGTCATACAAAGTTAAAATAAACCAGATTAATATAGAAATCATAGGGATGCTCGATATTGGCTTTTTTACCGATATACCGATATTGTCCAACTCTTAATTTCCGATACTGATATATGCAGGGTTCCCCCCCCCCCCCCCCCCAAAAAACTGAATAATTTCAGGTAATTAACATTACATATCTCTTGTTGTGTAATTAACACAACATTATGCATACTTTGACAATAAATAAAATAATAATTTGTTCTTACTTGCTTGCCTGGGTAAATAAAGGTTAAATAAATGTAAAAAAAAAAAAGGACGTTTTTTTTTTAAAACCGATACAGATATTTTCCGATATCACATTTTTATGCCAATATCGGCCGATAATATCGGACATCCCTAGAAGTCATCTCTCCATCTCTCTCTCTCTCCATCCTTTAGGTTCCAAGTTGGGTCCCAGCCACAGTTTGCACGAGACCTCCTCCGTCATGGTGGACCCTGTGACACGCGCCATCAGCTGCTCTCAGCAGGCCGCTCCCGCCCAATCGGACGCCACCAAGGTCACGGCCAAGGGGCTGGGTCTGACCAAGGGCTTCCTGGGGCAGAAGAACAACTTCAGCGTGGACTGCAGCAAAGCAGGTGGGAGCGCACTCGCGTGGTGTCTCCTCCAGACTGACCTCGTTCCCAGTTTTATCTCCTCCGTGAGATAAAGACTGGTAAAGAACTACGGCTGGGGGGGCGGCTAAGTGGCGCAGTGGGCAAGGCGCTCGCCTCTAACGCAGGAGATGCTGGCTTCGAGCCCAGCTCTCGGCATTGCTACCAGCTTGGCTGGTCGTTCATACTAACACAATTGGCAGTGTTAGGGGGTGGGAAGCTGGTGGGTGGGGATCGGACGTTGTGGACAGCGACTCCTACAGGTCGGTTGGTGCGCCTGCGCAGCAGAATCAGGAAGTGACGGGGGCAGCGTGAGCCTCCCACGTGCTACTCCTCGCCACTGAGAGATCGTGCTGTTCAGGTGAAAAGATGCGACGGCTGCCTCCTCGTGTACCGGAGGGGACACGTGATGCAAGGCTTTGTCCACATTGCAGCCGACCAGTGGGAGGCATGGTCTAGCAACGTTCGAGACAGGGGAGGGTGGAATTGGACGATACGAAATTGGGATGGGAGAAAAATTGAAAAATGGGAGAAAAAGTAGAAAAAAAGAAGAAAAAAACTACGGCTGAAAGTGTGTATGGGGTAGAATTTTCGGTGTCTGTACTTCCCCTGGAAGCTGCCTCCGAACTTTTCCCGAATCCTGTCGGTAAACAAGCTATAGAACGTCCCGGTCATGTAGTAAATTCTTCAGGCAAAGCCGTTGCAGCAGTGGCTTAAACGAGGAAATATTGTGCACTTCACACGTTTCTATAATTGTTTTGTCGAAACCGGAACGCCTGTAGCCGGTACTTCCTGTACTTCCGTTTAGACACTTTAAGGAGGCATATCTTTACCAGCCTACCTCGAGACAAATATCAACGTCTCTCTCCTGATTGGATAAAGTGGGAAGGGATACCAAGAAGTGTATTTAGTGTTTACTGCAGAGCAGGAGGGACTGGGAGACCCATGTTACTGACCAGACACTCTAATACACCGTTTAACGTATTTTAACTAAATAAATACCACTTACATGCAGCACCTTTAACCATATATTCTCTCTAATGAGCATCACATGCTCCTGGTTGTGTGTTAGTTTAACCCCTCGCTGTAACATGCTCCTGGTTGTGTGTTAGTTTAACCCCTCGCTGTCTGGTTGTGTGTTAGTTTAACCCCTCGCTGTGTCTCTGCAGGGTGGCACATGCTCCTGGTTGTGTGTTAGTTTAACCCCTCGCTGCCTCTCCTGGTTGTGTGTTAGTTCAACCCCTCGCTGCCTCTCCTGGTTGTGTGTTAGTTTAACCCCTCGCTGTAACGTGCTCCTGGTTGTGTGTTAGTTTAACCCCTCGCTGCCTCTCCGCAGGGCGGAACATGCTCCTGGTCGGTGTGGACGGTCCCAAGGTGCCCTGCGAGGAGATCCTGGTGAAGCACCTGGGCAACCGGCTCTACAACGTCAGCTACCAGCTGAAGGAGAAGGGCGAGTACATCCTGGTGGTGAAGTGGGGCGACGCCCACATCCCCGGCAGCCCCTACCGCGTCACGGTCTGACCGCCCCCCGAGACGCTCAACCAATCAGTGCCTGTGACATCACTGTTTACAAATCCTATCGCTCCTGTGTTTTAAAAGGTTTAACTAATCAGATATTTGGTGCTTTTTTGTTTTCTTCCTCTTGCCTCATCACTGTTTAACCCGTCGGGAAGCAAACTGCCTTGATGTGTATCCCCCGCATCCACTTTTCATTGTTTTGCAATATTGTTCGTTTTTTTTTTGGAACTGAACCCCCCCCCCCCCTCCACGCCACGGTAACCAACGAGCCTTTTTGACACAAAATGGCCCAAAGTTGAACCGCATAGACACTGAATATTCCTCACTCCATTTCTCACTCCATCCTCTCCACCCCCCCCCCCCCCCCCCCCCCCACGTCATACCCGTTAGCGGTTTTCCAGAGGGAGGAAAGATGCACCTTCTTTCTTTTTAAACGCCTGTAAACTAGTGATCGTTCGTGCCTTCTGCTTCGACGTGTTCAACCGTGGACACAGCGCTAGGTGGTCGGTTAGCCTGTAGTGTGTAGTCTAAACTAGTTCAGAATGTAGAGGGATGCGTTAGCTTGGCATAGTGTAGCATAGAATGGCACAGCGGCGTAGATACTAGCCTAGCATGGTTTTGGAGGTTATTTGCTCAGTGCTACATCTGTCCAGTTATCGTTCATAATGCTATCTAACTAACCCCCATCGTCTTACCCGCTGCTAGTGCGTTCCAGAGTTAGCACGGCTGTTCTTTAAGATTTAAAAAAATAGCTGAGCACGAAAGACTAGATGTAATATTGACATGTGACATCTTGGGGGGGGGGGGGATGGTGACGCGAGTGTCGATGCCAGCCTGAGTTAGTGATCACACTCCTACACGTGCACTCGCGGGAAAAACACTAAGCGGCAAGAAAAAGGAACGCTTAGGCTTTCCACGCATTTCTACACGTGTGTCTGCGTGTTTCCATTACAGACCGAGGTTCTGAAAGCTAGCGGAAAGAGTCAGACTAGGAAAAATACGATAAAACCGAACCTGCGTCGAGAGATGACGTTTATGTCGGAGCGCGGTCCTCTTTGAACATGGAATTATTGTTACGTATAAATGAACCGGAAAACACAAAAAAAGGGAAGTTTCTAGTACTGAGCTGGACAGACTGGCTGGAGGGAAGTTGTATGAGATAATTATGTCCTTAACGCAGAAAGACCAAAAAAACGAATGAGAACAAATGTTGCCTTGTGTTCCTGCTAAATGTATGTAAGTCAGCCCCCCCCCCCCCTTTCAGCCTTTAGCTCTCTGGCTTTGTGTACTCGAGTGTTTCAGAACGGCCAACAAAAACAAAAGAATATTGTCCTAAAGAAAAAGGCTTTTTTAAGTGTTTGTACGACTTGCAGTATTTTGATACACAATAAAGTTGTCTTAAGTATTTTTCTGTCAATCTTGATGTGTACTTTGTGTTTTTCTATCGCTTTGCGCCACTAAATGTTTGCTCTGACATGCTGTGTAGAGGTTCACCCAGGCCTTGTCGGAGTGACTGTGAATGAAATATGGAAATAAAGCTGTATTATGACAAATACGACGAGACAGACATGCGTGTTTTGAAATGTATTTTAATTGGAGATTGTTGTAATTGTAGATTATACTGTTCTCATACAACTACTGTTCTCATACAAATCGTGCAGGTAACTTTTAATTGAGGCACATTTCATTTCAAACCTTTATTTCAACTCATAAGACACTGAGGTTATCCTCATTTACAGTGAAGACAGGGTTTACAAAACCAGACGGTTTAATCATTTACTTTTACATTTTGCATTTAGTCATTTAGCTAAACGTCTTTATCCAAAGTGACTTACAAGTTCTGTACAACAAGTCAGCAGAAAGGGTACACAACAATGTTAATCAAACGGTGCTGAAACTTGGGTGCTGCAGTGTTGTGCATAGTAGTAGACCCAGAAATTATACTTAAGTTAAAGTATGGGTACAGTCTCAAAATCTTACTAAAGTAAAAGTCCAGAGTGCGGCTGAGTGGCGCAGTGGGCAAGGCGCTCGCCACTAACGCAGGAGATGCTGGTATCGAGCCCAGCTCTCTGCGTTGCTACCGGCTTGGCCGGCCGTCATACTAACACAATTGGCCAAGTGTTAGAGGGTGGGAAAGCCGGTGGGTGGGGATCGGACGGAAATGGGACGTATCGGGGGCAGCGTGAGCCTCCCACGCGTTACTCCTCGCCACACAGAGTTCGAGCTGCTGCGATGAAAAGATGCGACAGGCAGCCTCCTCGTGTACCGGAGGGCACACGTGATGCAAGGCTTCTATCCTCACTACAGCCGACCAGTGGGAGGCATAGTCTAGCAACGTTCAAGATGGGCGGGAAGAATTGGAAATACGAAATTGGGATGGGAGAAAAATAGAAAAAGTGGATCAAAAAAAGTAAAAGTCAGAGTATCTGGCTAAAAACACACTTGAGTACAAGTAAAAAAGTTTCTACTTTTTTAAGGGATAGTTAACTTATTGCAAGGGATAGACCAGGCCAGGGGTCTCACTCATTCCATCGTGGGCCAAGTTTTCCTTTTTAACTACACGTTGCACCAGGTGAGTTAGTTGAAGAGGCGAGCCAATTAGTGAAATCATCAGCTGGTGTTTAGGCAAGGCTGGAATGAAACCAAGCATACAATGGAATGTGTTTAAGCATTACATCACACGCAGGAGTGGTTTGTGACCAATAAACCATGCCTAGGGGTGGTTGTTAGGCCCGAGGCGCAGCCGAGGGTCGTTAGACCCCCCTAGGCATGGTTTATTGGTCACAAATCACGACTGCACGTGGTGTAAAGCTTTTATACAACTGCCAGATTCATCCAACCTTATTTCTATAAAATAAACACACATTAATCGAAGATTTATTGAAAAAACCATCCGCCAGAAAAAGTAGTTCCCACAACTCCATGTGGAAGCAGCTTGAAGTGCATCCAACCAAACTAACACATCCAACTGTGTATTATTGGAATGATTGAGAGAAGTTGCCTCATGTGGAAGCAGCTTGAAGTGCATCCAACCAACTAACACATCCAACTGTGTATTATTGGAATGATTGATTGAAAATTTTATTACCAGATGCAGAATGGGTACAATACAGTACGGCTCAATACACACAATTGTTAAGGGAATGCATAGGAAAAAAACGTTTTCTTCGCCCTATTTTTTTATTTATTTCTTTTAGCCTAAACTTAACCAGTTGGAAACCAGGGGTACAGTAATAAAATTAGCAATCAACCAATCAATCAATTCAATAGACCATGCTCACTTAAAACAGCGCTGCTTCTCTCTCAGTCTGACTCCCCCGCTGTTGCAGACAGGAGTGTGTGTGTGTGTGTGTGTGTGTATGTGTGTGTGTGTGTGTGTGTGTGTGTGTGTGTGTGTATGTGTGTGTGTGTGTTTGTGGGTACGCCAGCGTCGGACAGTGAGAGAGAACGCTGCAGTCAGTAGCAAGAAGGAAGTAGAAATTTAAATCAATCAATTAATCTATCAATCAAACCGCGATTTTTCTTTTGTTCTAGATTGCCTCAAGACCCATCAATTACATCATCCAACATTGTTTAAAGGGCTAACACATTCCCCTTGACAGAATCGCTTCATATTTAGTCGTTTAGTCGCCATTAACATATCCATTTGTAAATATTATTGGCCACCTTCTTGTGATCCGGCGGAGTGATGTGATGTGGGTCGGTTGTGGGCGGGTCCTGGGCCAGCAGCGTGGATTGTTGCCAATAAAGACGTGTAAAATGACTGTTTCAGCCAATCAGAATCGAGAAATTTGCATGCCGTTGTATAATCTGCAATAGACGATGCTGAAATTAAAGAACGGGGGACACTTTTTTTGCATTAAAAGGATTTAATGCACTTCTCCATCGAATTTGAAAGAACATGTCATGGTAAACTAACATGGATGGCATTCACATCACAGCATCCAGTTGTAAACTTCTGTACTAGCTTGTCACTCTGACTGTATTCTTCTGATAGCAGGTGTTTAATCAAAGATCCCTGCTGTCTAGTGTTGCACAAGGACCAATCAGCATGGGTGTGGGCGGGTTCATTTTCCATTGATGGGGATTTGGCTGTTTTTAAATAAAATGTGGCAGCAGGATTAATAACGTTAACGTTAGTTCAGCCAGAGAAACAAATATACTAATTAAAATGGTTGGACCTGTGAGATTTCTACTTTGTAGGTCTGCATTTTAAATGTAAGGAGTAAAACGTTTTTTTTCTCTGAAATGTAATTGAGTACAAGTATACAAACCTAATAATACTTGAGTAAAGTACAAATCCCCAAAAACAGTACTACTTAAGTATTGTAACGAAGTACAATTACTCAAGTAATTTACACCCCTGGTAGAGATATTAGTATAGTTGGAAGGGTGCATGATAGTAGGACGAGTGAATGGTAGTAGAAGACAGTAAGAAGGTTAGTGTTTCTTTTGTTTTGTTTTGTTTTTTTATCAGCAATTTCATACGTGTCATGCAGACACAATAAATAAGAATAAACAATCAAAAAGCAGCCAAGACTGAACTGTGGACTACTGGGGATGTATAAGTGGTCATTAAAGTAATAGTTATTATACAGACGCTGTAACTATAGAGCACATGGTAAATATACAGTCGGCTACATGCAGGAGAGCCAACGCCCTTCCCTTCCCGGAGAACTCAGAAGAAGAAGTGCCCTTATTAGGACCGAAGCCCATTTTACTGGGACTGACCGAAGCGCATTACCTCCAGAGGCCACTGTGTGGCAGCAAAGACTATGGAAAGACTTACATAATGAACATAAACAGTGGATGAATGAAGGATGAATGAAAACTTTATTTAACAGATTGCAGAATGGGTACAATACAGTACGGCTCAATACATACAATTGTTAAGGGGATGCAGACCTGAGAAAGACGTTTGTCTTGTTTCCATCAGGGTCCCCCATTTTCATTTCATATAGACATTTATGACATACACAACATACATGACATTTATGGCATAGGGATGGTATTTAGTACTGATACATTTGTGACATAAGCGGTATTCAAATATGCAGTACTGTTACCCCTAGATCCTGACAGAGTATATACATATGATGGGGAGGGGACTGTACATTAGGAGGGGGTGGGAGGGAAATATACATACGGCGGGGAGGGAATATATACATGCGGTGGGGAGGAGACTGTCTATTAGGAGGTGGTGGGGGTTTTGGGCATTTACGGTGGCCAGTTTCGAATTGCAGCCTCCCGTAGGTGCTCTTTAAGAGCGGTTTTGAATGTGGGCAGGGATTCACATTCCTTTACAGCTTTGGGTAGGGCGTTCCACATTGTTGTGGCATAATTGCTAAACGTGTTTAGTCCCTTGTTTGAGCCGAATCTGGGTTTAACATGATTTGTTGAGCTTCCTCTGGTGTAGTGGTTGTGGTATTCACTGACCTTTGGGAAGTATTTTTGACATGTACATGGGCACCCCAGTCGTATAGTGTATCTTGAAGACCAGGCCCATTGCAAGTTGCTGTACTCTGTCGTCTACTCTAAGCCATCCTAGGTTGTCAAAGTGGGCAGGGGTGAGGTGGGTTCTGGGGTTCAGGTCAAGTAGTAGTCTGACCAGTTTGTTTTGTGATGTTTGTAATTTTGTTTTAAGCGCCTTTGAGGTGCATGCATAGTCATAGTACCCTTGAATGAGTGCTCCTGCCAGAGTCTTCAGGGTATTCTTGTTTACCAGAGAGGAGATCCGGTACAAGAATCTAGTTCGTTGGTTGACTTTTTTTATTACATTGGATGCCATTTTGTCACAGGAAAGATTTGCCTCTAGGATGGAGCCTGCACACCCTACATAAGCAACCCCTGGCCCAACGAGAAGCATCCATCTGCAGAAAATCTATACGTGAAATGATCAATTCCACCAAAGTACAATTTAAATAGACGTAGGCCTACTGTGGTGATATTTCATATAGACACAGTCTATCCCTTGATGTTCTTATTGGCTGAGATCTGTGTTTGAGACGGTTACTAGGTAGTAGGCTACTTGTTTTGGGTAGGTAGTATTGATTGATTGATTGATTGATTGATTGATAACGTTATTAACAGATTGCAGAATGGGTACAATACAACAGTACCCACTTTCAAAAACACTCTCAAAAAACACCTAAGGGAGACTGCAACTCGAAACTGGCCCCTGTAAATGTCCGAACACAACCCCCTCCAATGTACAGTAAATTACCAAGTATGGTCTTGTCAATAATCCAATGTACAGTTTTGTTTGTACAGTTGTACAGTGTCCCCCACCCACCCCTCCTACCCAACCCCCCCCCCCCCCCCCACTCCTACCCAACCCCCCCCCCCCCCCCACCTCCAATGTACAGTCCCCCCCCACCCCCACCTACCCAATCCAATGTACAGTTTCTACGTCAAATGTACATACTCTTCTTTTTTTTTTTTTTTTTTTTTGGACTCTTTTTGTATCACAAACAGTACTGTAATTGCAAATCTGGTATGTCATAAATGTATAGATGTAGCAGTACTGTCTATCTGTATGTCATGTATGTCATATATGTTACGATGAATTGAAAATGGGGGACCCTTAACAATTGTATGTATTGAGCTGTACTGTACTGTACCCATTCTGCAATCTGTTAATAAAGTTTTCAATCAATCAATCAATCAATCAAACAGTACAGCTCAATACACACAATTGTTAAGGGGATGCAGACCAGAGAAAGACTTTCGTCTTGTTTACATCAGGGTCCCCCATTTTCAATTCATAATGACATTTATGACATACACAACACACAAATATACAGATATAAAAATCGAATCTAATATAATCATGACATTTCTGACATACAGATATACAGTACCGTTACATTTGTGACATACAAGATATGCAAATATACAGTAGGCCTACTGTTAAACAGAGATCCTAACATTAAATATACATACGAGGGGGAGGAAACTGTACATTAGGAAGGGGTGGGTGGGAGGGTGTTCGGACAATTATGGGGGCCAGTTTCGAATTGCAGCCTCCCGTAGGTGCTCTTTGAGAGCAGTTTTGAAGGTGGGTAGGGAGTACTTGTAATACTTGTTTTCGGTAGGTAGTAGTAGTACTTGTGAGTTTACAAACATAGCCACAACACTGGTTAATAAACTACCCTCCCACTCAGGGTATTTTGGGGTAGAACACATAGTAGCATACTACAAAAACCTAGGGGTCCGCAAAGACGACTTCAAACTTGAAATGGTAACAACAGATGAGGTACTCAAAAAACTGAGCGTCCTCCAACCTAACAAGGCCACTGGCCATGACAATATCCCCTCCAAATTCCTCAGAGACTCAGCAGTTGAAACGGAAATTACAATCTCTGTTCGAAGGATTTTATGCACTTTGCTGTTCCCAATGTCCGAACAGAAATGGGAAAGAAAGCTTTTAGGTTTTCCGCACCTACTGCATGGAACAATCTCCAGTCCGATCTGAAGATCCAAAGCTTGGTAACACTGAATGTATTTAAGGCTATGGTGAAGCCTATGTAACCACGTTTTCTGTGTGCAAATGTTTTATTTGACCATTTTGTAATGTTACTTTTATCTGTAATGTCTATGTGTGTATGTTGAAACTGTGTTGCTGCTATTTCTTGGCCAGGTCTCCCTTGTAAAAGAGATCCTGGATCTCAATTGGGACAAACCTGGTTAAATAAAGGCTAAATAAAAAAAATATTGTTCCTAATTTATGCAAATTACATGTTGTGACTGCAACTTGTTCCTGTTCGCGGACGACTCAGCCCTGCTGGTCTCTGACAAAAACAAGTTACAGGTTGAAAAAACCCTCAGCTCGGAACTCGGCTGAATCTGCACCTGGCTCGCTGATAACAAACTATCATTAGACCTGGGTAAAACAGAGTCCATTCTCTTCGGATCAAATAACAAACTCTGCAAGACCGACGGCTTCTCAGTTACAGTGGGAAAGATGAAATTACATACCTGGGTTCCATCCTAGAGGCAAATTTTTCCTGTGACTAAATGGCATCCAACGTAATCAAAAAAGTCAACCAACGAACTAGATTCTTGTACCGGATCTCCTCTCTGGTAAACAAGAATACCCTGAAGACTCTGGCAGGAGCACTCTTTCAAGGGTACTACGACTATGCTTGCACCTCATGGTACCAAAGCACCTTAAAGGCGCTAAAAACAAAATTACAAACATCACAAAACAAACTGGTCAGACTACTGCTTGATCTTACTCTTAAAACCCACCTCACCCCTGCCCACTTTGACAACCTAGGATGGCTTAGAGTAGACACAGACAACAGAGTACAGCAACTTGCAATGGGCCTGGTTCACAATAATTGAAAATGGGGGACCCTGATGTAAACAAGACGAAAGTCTTTCTCTGGTCTGCATCCCCTTAACAATTGTGTGTATTGAGCTGTACTGTACTGTACCCATTCTGCAATCTGTTTATAAAAAATGTCAATCAATCAATCAATCAACACTCAGGTACCCATGTACATGTCAAAATACTTCCCAAAGGTCAGTGAATACCACGCCCACAACACCAGAGGGAGTTCCACAAATCATGTGCAACCCATATTCGGCACAAACAAGGGACTAAACACGTTTCGCAATTATGCCACATCAATGTGGAACGCCCTACCCACAGCTGTAAAGGAATGTGAATCACTACCCACTTTCAAAACCGCTCTCAAAGAGCACCACGGGAGGCTGCAATTCGAAACTGGCCACCGTAAATGTCCAACCCCCCCCCTCCTAATAGACAGTCTCCTCCCCACCGTATGTATATATATATTCTCTCCCCACCGTATGTATATTTTTTGTTAGGATCTCTGAGTAACAGTACTGTATATTTGCATATCGTATATGTCACAAATGTAACAGTACTATATACCTGTATGTCCCTATGTCATAAATGTCATGTATGTTGTGTATGTTGTGTATGTCATAAATGTCACTATGAATTGAAAATGGGGGACCCTGATGTAAACAAGACGAAAGTCTTTCTCTGGTCTGCATATCCTTAATAACAATTGTGTGTATTGAGCTGTACTGTATTGTACCCATTCTGCAATCTGTTAAATAAAGTTTTCATTAATTCATTCTTAGTGGTGTAGTGTATCTTGTAGACCAGGCCCATTGCAAGTTGCCTACTCTAAGCCATCCTAGGTTGTCAAAATGGGCAGGGGTGAGGTGGGTTTTAGGAGTAAGGTCAAGCAGTAGTCTGACTAGTGCCTTTGAGGTGCTTTGGTACCATGAGGTGCAAGCATAGTCGTAGTACCCTTGAAAGAGTGCTCCTGCCAGAGTCTTCAGGGTATTCTTGTTTACCAGAGAGGAGATCCGGTACAAGAATCTTGTTCGTTGGTTGACTTTTTTTTATTACATTGGATGCCATTTTGTCACAGGAAAGATTTGCCTCTAGGATGGAACCCAGGTATGTAATTTCATCTTTCCTTGTGACAATATTGTCACCCACTGTAACTGAAAAGCTGTCGGTCTTGCTGAGTTTGTTATTTGATCCGAATAGAATGGACTCTGTTTTACCCAGGTGTAATGATAGTTTGTTGTCAGCGAGCCAGGTGCAGATTCTGTCGAGTTCTGAGCTGAGGGCTTTTTCAACCTGTAACTTGTTCTTGTCAGAGACCAGCAGGGCTGAGTCATCCGCAAACAAGAACAAGTTACAGTATGAATGAATGAATGAATAAATGAATGAATGAAATGAATGAATGAATGAATGAATGAATGAATGAATGAATGAATGAATGAATGAATGAATGAATGAATGAATGAATGAATGAAACCTTTATTTAATAGATTGCAGAATGGGTACAATACAGTACGGCTCAATACACGGGGATGCAGACCAGAGAAAGACTTTCGTTTAGTTTTACATCAGGGTCCCCCATTTTCAATTCATCGTAACATTTATGACATAGATGACATCATGACGTTTATGCCACAGGGTCATACATGGCATGCAGGTATATAGTACTGTTACATTTGTGACATATATACGATATGCAAATATACAGTAATGTTACCCAGAGATCCTAACAGAGAATATATACATACGATGGGGAGGAGACTGTACATTAGGAGGGGGTTGGGTTTGGACAGTTCCGAATAGCAGCCTCCCGTACTGGTGCTCTGGGTAGTAGTACTGGTTTTCGGTACTCTCCAGGACATTTACAACAAGCGGTGCATGGGTAAGGCTAAGAGAATTATCAAAGACTCCAACCACCCAAACAACTGCCTCTTTGAACTGCTGCGGTCAGGCAAGCGATACCGGAGTCTCATGGCGAGCACAGAGAGACTCAGAAGAAGCTTCTATCCTCAGGCCATCAGGTTGCTCAATGAACAATAACACTATGTAACAACCATCAAATGCACTCACAAGTTCACAACACACACATCCACACGCACACACTCACTTTAAACAAACAACTCACTGCAGCACCCACTCTACACACTTTAAAACACCTAAACACACTTTATATTGATTGGTAAAGAATTTGCACTACAACCCATACCTCATTATACCTTACTGTAAATTGTACATAAATTGTACCTCATCCCACTTCTGCTTTGCACTATATAGTATATTGTATAGTATATTGTATTGTAACTCAGTTACTTCTACTCTGCATTGTACATTGTATATATACATACTGAACACTTTTGTCTACGTACTTGACTTCTATTGTATACTTGCTATACTTATTTTATACTTGTCTATTTTTGTCTAGCACGGTCTCTGGGGCGTAACAGAAAGAAGAATTTTGTATAAAAGTATTCTGTACTTGGGTTTACAACTAATAAAGAAACTTGAAACTCGTACTGTAGTAGTACTTGTGAGTCATGATGACTTGAGACGTCATCCAGATGTCGCCGGCGGTGGGCGTGACCTTACATCTGGATGACGTCTCATGACTCACCTTGGCCGCCGCCCCACCTTCTCCAGCGCTGCGCGCCACAACCTCACTCACTCCAGAGGTTATACAACATTATAACAACTCATTATTACTGCAAAGTAAGTTAAACATTTTCTATCGTTTTGAAACTAACGGGTACGTCTCGCGATGCGTTATTATTATTATTTATTCGTGTCTTTTATATCTTATTCTTATCACATGATCGACGGAGACGCAGCATAATAATAATACTACTACTACTACTAGGTATGATCGACATTCCGCGCAGATGTGTGACTTGTTTTGTTTCAGCAGATCGACGCTACAACAACGTTATTGTTTTAAATAAACACTTCCGTTTAGGATTCAGAACTATTTGCCGTCGTTACAGTTTGACCTGGTTCAGCAGCCAGACTGCATTCTGTCTCCTCCCAGTTCTCTGCTCGGCAAACTGTTGGAATTCAGTTTTCTGATCACCCAGAAAACACGCTCTCTCTCTCACTTTCTCAGGTCTGCATCCCCTTAACAATTGTGTGTATTGAGCTGTACTGTACTGTACCCATTCTGCAATCTGTTCATTCAAGTTTTCAATCAATCAATCCGATAGGAAACTAACTGTATTCTGTGGTAAATATATAGTGTGTATTAGAAAACACAGGAATACTATAAATCACTGCAAAACGATAGACCTTATGCATACTAATTACTATATAGGTAATTTTCATATGAAGCTTTCATTTAACACACAAGAGGCAACTTCCATCATCTTGTAGTTTATTAGTCATTATTTGTACTAGTGTCATTTTGAGCTTCATGGATGTACGTCTACTTGTAAACAGATACAGTTAGGAACTCAATTACTGCTTGTTATTATATATTATAACATTTATACTAAGTACTAGTGGTGGGGGAAATACCGATACAGTATAGTATCGCGATACTTTGCGTGGCGAATCGATACTGTATCGATACAAGGACGCCAAGTATCGATATTTAATTATACACACAAAAAAAAACGAACTAAGGAAGTTGCATTGTTCATTTCAATACCTGTAATAGTACAGTA